>NW_022322058.1:2870-7555 GCF_002776525.5 Piliocolobus tephrosceles | reverse complement strand
CAAGTTGGTTGATCATGGGCAATAAAGAGAGAAAGTGCTTACTGATAGTCCAATATTTTATTTTGTTTTGTTTTGTGCATCTCAGACTTTCTCACAAGGAAAAACATGTTGTTCTTACTTTCTGTGTGATAACTACAGATTTTCTTCAGTTCATTATTTTGTTTGGGAAATTATTCAAGAAATTCAACATTGGGTTTTCCTGCAATTAAAAAATAATATTGCCACACAATATAAAGCATAGTGCTCTACCAGAGCGTTGCTCGCATCTTCAAGGAGATATTTTACAAACTTTACAAACTGGAGATTGCTCTTTTCATACATCTGCTCATTAAGATCTTTCTATATTGGTATTTGCTTACAGACTATTTTCCAGTCACTATTCTTTTTAAAGTATACCATTGTTGAAATATAGAAACACGCAAAGTGCACATGCCATAAATACACAGTTTGATGAACTCTCACAAACTAAACACACTTTCAGC
This sequence comes from Piliocolobus tephrosceles, assembly GCF_002776525.5. Taxonomy (NCBI): domain Eukaryota; kingdom Metazoa; phylum Chordata; class Mammalia; order Primates; family Cercopithecidae; genus Piliocolobus; species Piliocolobus tephrosceles. The sequence continues at coordinate 7,073 of NW_022322058.1, read as the reverse complement.
CAGCACCAGATCTAGAAACAGAATACTACCAGCACCCCTGAAACAATCCCTTACCCTTTTTACAGTAATTACATTCTTTCCTCCCCTCTGCTCTGCAACCAGAGTAACTACTAACCTAACTTTTACAGGGGTGCCCAACCTTTTGGCTTCCCTTGGCCGCACTGGAAGAAGAATGTGTCTTCTACCACATATAAAATACATTAACACTAATGATAGCTGGTGAGCTTTAAAAAATGCAAAAAGTCTCATAATGTTTAAGAAAGTTTACAAATTTGTGTTGGGCCACATTCAAAGCCATCCTGGGCCGCATGTGAGCCATGGCCCTTGGGGTGGACAAGCTTGTTTTAACACCTTAGACCAGCTTTGTCTGTTTTTAAACTTTCTAGTAAGTGGAATCAAACTGACTGTGTCAGCTTGTCTATAAGATTCCTCCCACTGCTGCATGTCGCTGGTTGCTCATTCCTATTGTTTGTGATTCCATTGGATGAATACACTCAAATTCATTTGTTCATTCTACCATCACTGAGTATTTGAGTAGTTTCCACTCTTTGTCTATTGCAAATTGTGCTGCTATGAACAAGAATGCACAAGCCTATTGTTGTACACAGCTACACATTTCTGTTGTGCATATATATAACTGTATAGCTTCTTTGGATACCATTATGAATTATGCATACCACAACCAATTCCAAGTATATTCCGACTTCATAGGTTTTCTAACTTTTTAAGATTATTTTACTTCAAATCTGTGCGCCACTAACATTTACATTCAGATTGCCAGAACAAAAACAAATTATTTTTTCTTCTGTTTGCAAAGTTCTTCTACTAATGGAGCCAGCAGTGTAATAGCTATTGCTGCACTTTTGTATGAGCACCAGAAAACTTGGAATTGAAAATAAGCAAAATTAATTTAGAAGACTCATTTGATCTAAAAAAAATCATACTTCATAAACGCACCTTCTGCAGCTACACATATTAAATCGCTGCCTTTGGGCAGTCTTTTAGAACTAACTTTTGGAGTAGCTATTGATGATGCTTCAGCAGATTGGTGTCTCCCAGTTTCCATGTGGTCAGTGGTACCAGTATGGCCCCCACAGGCGGTGGGTAGCAAATGTTATCCATTCACTATCAAGTTTCTTTAAAAATGTTTTAGTATTTAAAGTTTATTATGTCTGTATTTCCATTCCTTTGAGCTCATTGATAACTAAATTGTTTGCCAAATTTCTTAAAACATTATCAAATTAATATTTGTAGATTTACACCATACAATGAACAACAAAATCACTATCCAAGTGCATTCAGCTATTCTCTGCATGTACTTCTACTTCTAGCACCTATTTCATATATATATGATTTACAATTTTCCACTGATAGGCACACTAGTGACTTTGTGGGTTTCAGGCTGAAGCACTGGCCATGCACACCTGGCTAGTACATGAGAGTCCCGAAGGGGCAGCACTACCAAACATTTCTCCCATCATTATCCGAAACTGGAAAGAGTTATCTATTCCTAGTTGTTAACACGGACACTTCCTTTTTATCATTCAGCACTCTGCACACTGGTCTTGAAAGTCAAATATTGGTTACATTGCCAATACATCACCAACACACTGCCCATAGATCTCACACACTACTAGACAAGACTATGGGAGAATCTGGAAAAGAGCAGACTGGCATGTCCTTTCAGCTCTGGGGCCCTTCATTTTTCCCCTTTTTTGTATCAAATATATTGATAGAGGCACAGTAGCCCACTTCCAACTATGAGAAACCACGGCAATTCAAGAGATGCCTGAGTCCTTGATGCACGTTGACATCACAAAGCAGCTGCAATTATCTTGGCGAGCCTCTCTCTGGACCTCTGATTAAATACAAAAACAGAAAGAGAAACAAACCCCTTCTGTTTATGTGACTCATGTAGAGTTTACCTCTGTTGCAGTAAAACACTTTTCTAATTGAAATGCATCTAAGTCATTTCAATAAAAATACATTTCAGTGGGCAGGAAGGTGACTCACATCTGTCATCCCAGCACTTCAGGAGGTCAAGATGGGAGGATTGTTTAAAGCCAGGAGTTTGAGGCCAGCCTGGGCAACAGAGCAAGACCCCATCTCTACAAAAAATAAAAATTTAAAAAAACTTTCATTATATCTACAGAGAAACTTCCCTCTGCTAGTTGCCATCAACTCTGCCTCAATTGGAACTTTGATGTCTGGCATATATTAGATCTAAAGTGTTCATTTGAATTCAATAATTAAAAACACACACTAACATTTTTTTTAAAGGGACAGGGTCTCTGTCTGTTGCCCAGGCTGAGTACAGTGGCGAGACCATAACTCGCTGCAGCCTTGACCTCCTAGGCTCAAGTAATTTTCCTGTCTCAGACTCCTGAGTAGATAGAATTAGAGGCATGTATCACCACACCAATCTACTTTTGTATTTTTTAATTTTTTGTGTGGATGGGTTCTCACTATGTTGCCCAGGCTGGTATCAAACTTCAGGGCTCAAGCAATTCTCCCACTTTGGCCTCCAAAAGTGCTGGGATTTTAGGCATAAGCTGCAGTGCCTGACCCGCATTAATACATTTGCTTTCTATTCAATTTAGTGAGCACTTTCTATAGGCTGCCTGATATTTAATTTTCATTTATATAAATCATCACTTTACTGGAAAGTCTTAGAAGGCAGAGACAGGGTCATATACTTTGGAGGACTTTATGAAATGTATCAATATTCAATTGAAAGCATTTTACACATGCTTTCACTTTCCTATCAGAAAGTTAAAACAAAGCTTTTTTTAAAAAAAAAGTTTTTAAAAGCTCTAAAAAACTTTGATTCCAAGTTGTTACAATTATATCAAAAAGCATATTTTCCTCTTATGTTAGTTTTAAATAAACTGAATTTTATATTCCTGCTTAATTTTTTAAGTTGATTGGCAAGAAGCCAGCTTTCAAAACTGCAAATTAACCACCTGAGTCAGTTATTTTTTTTAAAAAAGCACAAATAACTTACTTTAATCCCCCAAAAAAGCTATTTTTTTTACTTCCTTTAGAGTAGGGCTGTTTTTAAATGAGAAGATGATTGTAAATCACTCTAAATTGCTCACAGACTGAGTTATATTGTTCCCTAAGATGAACTTTAAGAGGCATCTTGTGATTTATGTATTTGTGATCAAAATAAAGACAGCCTGATGCATTTGCTGTGGGAGAAATTTGCATTCCATTTTATGTGCTATTCAAATGGTAGGTATACAACTGAGGTAGAGCAATAAAGAAAATAGTAATAGTAGGTCTTAGGACTTGAATGTAACTGGTTTTGTAGGATCTAAAAAGTGAATCATTTGGCTGGCCACACACTGTTCTATCGGGATCTACTTGATAATTTCTATCTTAGCGGTTTTTCCTTTCCAGCCCAGTCTCCTAGTAGACTGGGTTACTTGAGGGCAGGAAATAGTCCTTTTAGGCATTATTTTCCATCTTCAGTACATGATGTGCTCCTGGGCCCATTGTTGGAATACAATGACTACAATTCGAATGACTGACTGATACCTCCTAAGTTGATAGCTATTTTAGAAGAGTGAGCCCTTCCAGGAATTACTAAAGAGATAAGGATAGAGTATTTGATTCCCAGTATTTATAAGCACACATGTATTAAGACAGCTTCTTAAGGGCATTTCTTTCCTCTTTGAACAACACTTGGAACCACCATGATCAAATCAGCTCCATCCCTAGGATGCAAGTCTGGTTCAACATACACAAATCAATAAACGTAACTCATCACATAAACAGAACTAATGACAAAAACCACATAATTACTTCAATAGATGCAGAAAAGGCCTTCAATAAAATTCAACATCCCTTCATGTTAAAACCTCTCCATAAACTAGGTATTGAAGGAACATATCTCAAAATAAAAGCCATTTATGACAAACTCACAAACAATATCACACCAAATGGGAAAAAGCTGGAAGCATTCCCCTTGAAAACCAGCACAAGACAAGGATGCCCTCTCTCACCACTCCTATTCAACATAGTATTGGAAGTTCTGGCCAGGGAAATCAAGCCAGAGAAAGAAATAAAGGGTATTCGAATAGGAAGAGAGGAAGTCAAATTGTCCTTGTTTGTAGATAACATGATCCTATATCCAGAAAACTCTATCATCTCAGCCTGAAAGCTTTTTTTTTTTTTTTTAGTCCTTTTAGGCGGGGTTTC
>NW_022322058.1:0-2770 GCF_002776525.5 Piliocolobus tephrosceles | reverse complement strand
TTTTTTTTTTTTTTTTTTTTTTTTTTGAGACGGAGTCTCGCTCTGTTGCCCAAACTGGAGTGCAGTGGCCAGATCTCAGCTCACTGCAAGCTCCGCTTTTCAGGTTCACGCCATTCTCCTGCCTCAGCCTCCTGAGTAGCTGGGACTATAGGCGCCCGCCACCTCGCCCGGCTAGTTTTTTGTATTTTTTAGTAGAGACGGGGTTTCACCGTGTTAGCCAGGATGGTCTCGATCTCCTGACCTTGTGATCCGCACGTCTCGGCCTCCCAAAGTGCTGGGATTACAGGCTTGAGCCAATGCGCCCGGCAGCCTGAAAGCTTCTTAAGCTGATAAGCAACTTCAGCAAAGTCTCAGGATACAAAAATCAATGCAAAAATTACAAGCATTCCTGTACACCAACAACACACAAGCACAGAGCCAAATCATGAATGAACTCCCATTTGCAATTGTCACAAAGAGAATAAAATACCTAGGAATACAGCTAACAAGGAAAGTGAAGGAACTTTTCAAGGAGAACTACAAAATACCACTCAAGGAAATAAGAGAGGACACAAACAAATGGAAAAACATTCCTTGCTCATGGATAGGAAAAATCAATATTGTGAAAATGGCCATACTGCCCAAAGTAATTTATAGATTCAATGCTATTCCCATTAAACTACCACTGACATTCTTCACAGAATTAGAAAAAACTATTCTAAAATTCATGTGGAACCAAAATAGAGCCCATATAGCCAAGACAACCCTAAGCAAAAACAAAGCTGGAGGCATCACACTACTTGACTTCAAACTATACTGCAAGGCTACAATAACCAAAACAGCATGGTACTGGTACAAAAACAGGCACATAGATCAATGGAACAGAATGGAGAACTCATAAACAAGACCACACACCTACAATCATCTGATCTTTAACAAACTTGACAAAACAACCAATGGGAAAAGGATTCCCTATTTAATAAATGGTGCTGGGAGAACTGGCTAGCCATATGCAGAAATTGAAACTGGACCCCTACCTTATACCTTATACAAAAATTAACTCATGATGGACTCAACACTGAAATGTAAAACCCAAAACTATAAAAATCATAGAAGAAAATGTAGGCAATACCATTCATGACATAGGCACAGGCAAAGATTTGATGACAAACACATCAAAACCAATTGCAACATGAGCAAAAATTGACAAATAACATCTAATTAAACTAAGAGCTTCTGCACAGCAAAAGAAACTATCAGAATGAACAACCACCTACAATAGAACAGGAAAAAATTTTTGTAATCTATCCATCTGGCAAAGGTCTAACATCCAGAGTCAACAAAGAACTTAAATTTACAAGAAAAAAAAAAAAAAAACATTAAAAAGTAGGCAGCGGACATGAACAGACACTTCTCCAAAGACGACTTACATGTGTCCAACAAACACAAAAAAAGCTCAGTATCACCTATCATTAGAGAAATACAAATCAAAACCACAATGAGACGCCATCTCATGCCACTCAGAATGGCTATTACTAAAAAGTCAAAAACCAACAGATGCTGATGAGGCTGTGGAGAAATAGGAATGCTTTTGCACAGTTGGTAGGAATGTAAATTAGTTCAACCATTGTAGAAGTCAAGTGTGGCAATTCCTCAAAGACCTAGAACCAGGAATACCATTCAACCCAGCAATCCCATTACTGGGTACATACCCAAGGGAACATAAGTAATTCTATTATAAAGATATACACATATATATGTTCATAACAGCACTATTCACAATAGCAAAGACATGGAATCAACCCAAATGTCCATCAATGATAGACCAGATTTTTAAAATATAGTACATGTATACCATGGAATATTATGCAGCCATAAAAAGGAACAAGATCATGTCCTTTGCAGACACATGGATGGAGCTGGAAGCCATTATCCTCAGCTAACTAACACAGGAACAGAAAACCAAACACCACATGTTCTCACTCATAAGTGGGAGCTGAACAATAAGAACACATGGACACAGGGAGGGAAACAACACACACTGGGGCCTGTTGCAGGGTTGGGGAGGGAGAGCACCAGGATAAACAGCTAATGCATGCTGGGCTTAATACCTAGGTGATTGATTAATCTGTGCAGCAAACCACCATGGCACCTGTTTACCTACGTAACAAACCTGCACATCCTGTACATGTACCCCAGAACTTAACAAAAAAGAAAATTTCTTGGTAAGTGTTTGAGAAATCACTTGGCATCTATTCTTAGAATTAGTATTTACTTGCACTCTAACATCACAATTAAAAGAACTGGAGAAGCAAGAGCAAACACATTCAAAAGCTAGCAGAAGGCAAGAAATAACTAAGATCAGAGCAGAACCGAAGGAGATAGAGACACAAAAAACCCTCCAAAAAATCAATGAATCCAGGAGTTGGTTTTTCGAAAAGATCAACAAAATTGACAGACCGCTAGCAAGACTAATAAAGAAGAAAAGAGAGAGGAATCAAATAGACGCAATAAAAAATGATAAAGGGGATATCACCACCGACCCCACAGAAATACAAACTACCATCAGAGAATACTATAAACACCTCTATGCAAATCAACTAGAAAATCTAGAAGAAATGGATAATTTCCTGGACACTTACACTCTCCCAAGACTAAACCAGGAAGAAGTTGAAACCCTGAATAGACCAATAGCAGGCTCTGAAATTGAGGCAACAATTAATAGCCTACCCACCAAAAAAAGCCCAGGACCAGATGGATTCACAGCTGAATTCTACCAGAGGTACAAGGA
>NW_022322057.1:4785-7555 GCF_002776525.5 Piliocolobus tephrosceles | reverse complement strand
TCCTTGTACCTCTGGTAGAATTCAGCTGTGAATCCATCTGGTCCTGGGCTTTTTTTGGTGGGTAGGCTATTAATTGTTGCCTCAATTTCAGAGCCTGCTATTGGTCTATTCAGGGTTTCAACTTCTTCCTGGTTTAGTCTTGGGAGAGTGTAAGTGTCCAGGAAATTATCCATTTCTTCTAGATTTTCTAGTTGATTTGCATAGAGGTGTTTATAGTATTCTCTGATGGTAGTTTGTATTTCTGTGGGGTCGGTGGTGATATCCCCTTTATCATTTTTTATTGCGTCTATTTGATTCCTCTCTCTTTTCTTCTTTATTAGTCTTGCTAGCGGTCTGTCAATTTTGTTGATCTTTTCGAAAAACCAACTCCTGGATTCATTGATTTTTTGGAGGGTTTTTTGTGTCTCTATCTCCTTCGGTTCTGCTCTGATCTTAGTTATTTCTTGCCTTCTGCTAGCTTTTGAATGTGTTTGCTCTTGCTTCTCCAGTTCTTTTAATTGTGATGTTAGAGTGCAAGTAAATACTAATTCTAAGAATAGATGCCAAGTGATTTCTCAAACACTTACCAAGAAATTTTCTTTTTTGTTAAGTTCTGGGGTACATGTACAGGATGTGCAGGTTTGTTACGTAGGTAAACAGGTGCCATGGTGGTTTGCTGCACAGATTAATCAATCACCTAGGTATTAAGCCCAGCATGCATTAGCTGTTTATCCTGGTGCTCTCCCTCCCCAACCCTGCAACAGGCCCCAGTGTGTGTTGTTTCCCTCCCTGTGTCCATGTGTTCTTATTGTTCAGCTCCCACTTATGAGTGAGAACATGTGGTGTTTGGTTTTCTGTTCCTGTGTTAGTTAGCTGAGGATAATGGCTTCCAGCTCCATCCATGTGTCTGCAAAGGACATGATCTTGTTCCTTTTTATGGCTGCATAATATTCCATGGTATACATGTACTATATTTTAAAAATCTGGTCTATCATTGATGGACATTTGGGTTGATTCCATGTCTTTGCTATTGTGAATAGTGCTGTTATGAACATATATATGTGTATATCTTTATAATAGAATTACTTATGTTCCCTTGGGTATGTACCCAGTAATGGGATTGCTGGGTTGAATGGTATTCCTGGTTCTAGGTCTTTGAGGAATTGCCACACTTGACTTCTACAATGGTTGAACTAATTTACATTCCTACCAACTGTGCAAAAGCATTCCTATTTCTCCACAGCCTCATCAGCATCTGTTGGTTTTTGACTTTTTAGTAATAGCCATTCTGAGTGGCATGAGATGGCGTCTCATTGTGGTTTTGATTTGTATTTCTCTAATGATAGGTGATACTGAGCTTTTTTTGTGTTTGTTGGACACATGTAAGTCGTCTTTGGAGAAGTGTCTGTTCATGTCCGCTGCCTACTTTTTAATGTTTTTTTTTTTTTTTTCTTGTAAATTTAAGTTCTTTGTTGACTCTGGATGTTAGACCTTTGCCAGATGGATAGATTACAAAAATTTTTTCCTGTTCTATTGTAGGTGGTTGTTCATTCTGATAGTTTCTTTTGCTGTGCAGAAGCTCTTAGTTTAATTAGATGTTATTTGTCAATTTTTGCTCATGTTGCAATTGGTTTTGATGTGTTTGTCATCAAATCTTTGCCTGTGCCTATGTCATGAATGGTATTGCCTACATTTTCTTCTATGATTTTTATAGTTTTGGGTTTTACATTTCAGTGTTGAGTCCATCATGAGTTAATTTTTGTATAAGGTATAAGGTAGGGGTCCAGTTTCAATTTCTGCATATGGCTAGCCAGTTCTCCCAGCACCATTTATTAAATAGGGAATCCTTTTCCCATTGGTTGTTTTGTCAAGTTTGTTAAAGATCAGATGATTGTAGGTGTGTGGTCTTGTTTATGAGTTCTCCATTCTGTTCCATTGATCTATGTGCCTGTTTTTGTACCAGTACCATGCTGTTTTGGTTATTGTAGCCTTGCAGTATAGTTTGAAGTCAAGTAGTGTGATGCCTCCAGCTTTGTTTTTGCTTAGGGTTGTCTTGGCTATATGGGCTCTATTTTGGTTCCACATGAATTTTAGAATAGTTTTTTCTAATTCTGTGAAGAATGTCAGTGGTAGTTTAATGGGAATAGCATTGAATCTATAAATTACTTTGGGCAGTATGGCCATTTTCACAATATTGATTTTTCCTATCCATGAGCAAGGAATGTTTTTCCATTTGTTTGTGTCCTCTCTTATTTCCTTGAGTGGTATTTTGTAGTTCTCCTTGAAAAGTTCCTTCACTTTCCTTGTTAGCTGTATTCCTAGGTATTTTATTCTCTTTGTGACAATTGCAAATGGGAGTTCATTCATGATTTGGCTCTGTGCTTGTGTGTTGTTGGTGTACAGGAATGCTTGTAATTTTTGCATTGATTTTTGTATCCTGAGACTTTGCTGAAGTTGCTTATCAGCTTAAGAAGCTTTCAGGCTGCCGGGCGCATTGGCTCAAGCCTGTAATCCCAGCACTTTGGGAGGCCGAGACGTGCGGATCACAAGGTCAGGAGATCGAGACCATCCTGGCTAACACGGTGAAACCCCGTCTCTACTAAAAAATACAAAAAACTAGCCGGGCGAGGTGGCGGGCGCCTATAGTCCCAGCTACTCAGGAGGCTGAGGCAGGAGAATGGCGTGAACCTGAAAAGCGGAGCTTGCAGTGAGCTGAGATCTGGCCACTGCACTCCAGTTTGGGCAACAGAGCGAGACTCCGTCTCAAAAAAAAAAAAAAAAAAAAAAAAAA
>NW_022322057.1:0-4685 GCF_002776525.5 Piliocolobus tephrosceles | reverse complement strand
GAAACCCCGCCTAAAAGGACTAAAAAAAAAAAAAAAAGCTTTCAGGCTGAGATGATAGAGTTTTCTGGATATAGGATCATGTTATCTACAAACAAGGACAATTTGACTTCCTCTCTTCCTATTCGAATACCCTTTATTTCTTTCTCTGGCTTGATTTCCCTGGCCAGAACTTCCAATACTATGTTGAATAGGAGTGGTGAGAGAGGGCATCCTTGTCTTGTGCTGGTTTTCAAGGGGAATGCTTCCAGCTTTTTCCCATTTGGTGTGATATTGTTTGTGAGTTTGTCATAAATGGCTTTTATTTTGAGATATGTTCCTTCAATACCTAGTTTATGGAGAGGTTTTAACATGAAGGGATGTTGAATTTTATTGAAGGCCTTTTCTGCATCTATTGAAGTAATTATGTGGTTTTTGTCATTAGTTCTGTTTATGTGATGAGTTACGTTTATTGATTTGTGTATGTTGAACCAGACTTGCATCCTAGGGATGGAGCTGATTTGATCATGGTGGTTCCAAGTGTTGTTCAAAGAGGAAAGAAATGCCCTTAAGAAGCTGTCTTAATACATGTGTGCTTATAAATACTGGGAATCAAATACTCTATCCTTATCTCTTTAGTAATTCCTGGAAGGGCTCACTCTTCTAAAATAGCTATCAACTTAGGAGGTATCAGTCAGTCATTCGAATTGTAGTCATTGTATTCCAACAATGGGCCCAGGAGCACATCATGTACTGAAGATGGAAAATAATGCCTAAAAGGACTATTTCCTGCCCTCAAGTAACCCAGTCTACTAGGAGACTGGGCTGGAAAGGAAAAACCGCTAAGATAGAAATTATCAAGTAGATCCCGATAGAACAGTGTGTGGCCAGCCAAATGATTCACTTTTTAGATCCTACAAAACCAGTTACATTCAAGTCCTAAGACCTACTATTACTATTTTCTTTATTGCTCTACCTCAGTTGTATACCTACCATTTGAATAGCACATAAAATGGAATGCAAATTTCTCCCACAGCAAATGCATCAGGCTGTCTTTATTTTGATCACAAATACATAAATCACAAGATGCCTCTTAAAGTTCATCTTAGGGAACAATATAACTCAGTCTGTGAGCAATTTAGAGTGATTTACAATCATCTTCTCATTTAAAAACAGCCCTACTCTAAAGGAAGTAAAAAAAATAGCTTTTTTGGGGGATTAAAGTAAGTTATTTGTGCTTTTTTAAAAAAAATAACTGACTCAGGTGGTTAATTTGCAGTTTTGAAAGCTGGCTTCTTGCCAATCAACTTAAAAAATTAAGCAGGAATATAAAATTCAGTTTATTTAAAACTAACATAAGAGGAAAATATGCTTTTTGATATAATTGTAACAACTTGGAATCAAAGTTTTTTAGAGCTTTTAAAAACTTTTTTTTTAAAAAAAGCTTTGTTTTAACTTTCTGATAGGAAAGTGAAAGCATGTGTAAAATGCTTTCAATTGAATATTGATACATTTCATAAAGTCCTCCAAAGTATATGACCCTGTCTCTGCCTTCTAAGACTTTCCAGTAAAGTGATGATTTATATAAATGAAAATTAAATATCAGGCAGCCTATAGAAAGTGCTCACTAAATTGAATAGAAAGCAAATGTATTAATGCGGGTCAGGCACTGCAGCTTATGCCTAAAATCCCAGCACTTTTGGAGGCCAAAGTGGGAGAATTGCTTGAGCCCTGAAGTTTGATACCAGCCTGGGCAACATAGTGAGAACCCATCCACACAAAAAATTAAAAAATACAAAAGTAGATTGGTGTGGTGATACATGCCTCTAATTCTATCTACTCAGGAGTCTGAGACAGGAAAATTACTTGAGCCTAGGAGGTCAAGGCTGCAGCGAGTTATGGTCTCGCCACTGTACTCAGCCTGGGCAACAGACAGAGACCCTGTCCCTTTAAAAAAAATGTTAGTGTGTGTTTTTAATTATTGAATTCAAATGAACACTTTAGATCTAATATATGCCAGACATCAAAGTTCCAATTGAGGCAGAGTTGATGGCAACTAGCAGAGGGAAGTTTCTCTGTAGATATAATGAAAGTTTTTTTAAATTTTTATTTTTTGTAGAGATGGGGTCTTGCTCTGTTGCCCAGGCTGGCCTCAAACTCCTGGCTTTAAACAATCCTCCCATCTTGACCTCCTGAAGTGCTGGGATGACAGATGTGAGTCACCTTCCTGCCCACTGAAATGTATTTTTATTGAAATGACTTAGATGCATTTCAATTAGAAAAGTGTTTTACTGCAACAGAGGTAAACTCTACATGAGTCACATAAACAGAAGGGGTTTGTTTCTCTTTCTGTTTTTGTATTTAATCAGAGGTCCAGAGAGAGGCTCGCCAAGATAATTGCAGCTGCTTTGTGATGTCAACGTGCATCAAGGACTCAGGCATCTCTTGAATTGCCGTGGTTTCTCATAGTTGGAAGTGGGCTACTGTGCCTCTATCAATATATTTGATACAAAAAAGGGGAAAAATGAAGGGCCCCAGAGCTGAAAGGACATGCCAGTCTGCTCTTTTCCAGATTCTCCCATAGTCTTGTCTAGTAGTGTGTGAGATCTATGGGCAGTGTGTTGGTGATGTATTGGCAATGTAACCAATATTTGACTTTCAAGACCAGTGTGCAGAGTGCTGAATGATAAAAAGGAAGTGTCCGTGTTAACAACTAGGAATAGATAACTCTTTCCAGTTTCGGATAATGATGGGAGAAATGTTTGGTAGTGCTGCCCCTTCGGGACTCTCATGTACTAGCCAGGTGTGCATGGCCAGTGCTTCAGCCTGAAACCCACAAAGTCACTAGTGTGCCTATCAGTGGAAAATTGTAAATCATATATATATGAAATAGGTGCTAGAAGTAGAAGTACATGCAGAGAATAGCTGAATGCACTTGGATAGTGATTTTGTTGTTCATTGTATGGTGTAAATCTACAAATATTAATTTGATAATGTTTTAAGAAATTTGGCAAACAATTTAGTTATCAATGAGCTCAAAGGAATGGAAATACAGACATAATAAACTTTAAATACTAAAACATTTTTAAAGAAACTTGATAGTGAATGGATAACATTTGCTACCCACCGCCTGTGGGGGCCATACTGGTACCACTGACCACATGGAAACTGGGAGACACCAATCTGCTGAAGCATCATCAATAGCTACTCCAAAAGTTAGTTCTAAAAGACTGCCCAAAGGCAGCGATTTAATATGTGTAGCTGCAGAAGGTGCGTTTATGAAGTATGATTTTTTTTAGATCAAATGAGTCTTCTAAATTAATTTTGCTTATTTTCAATTCCAAGTTTTCTGGTGCTCATACAAAAGTGCAGCAATAGCTATTACACTGCTGGCTCCATTAGTAGAAGAACTTTGCAAACAGAAGAAAAAATAATTTGTTTTTGTTCTGGCAATCTGAATGTAAATGTTAGTGGCGCACAGATTTGAAGTAAAATAATCTTAAAAAGTTAGAAAACCTATGAAGTCGGAATATACTTGGAATTGGTTGTGGTATGCATAATTCATAATGGTATCCAAAGAAGCTATACAGTTATATATATGCACAACAGAAATGTGTAGCTGTGTACAACAATAGGCTTGTGCATTCTTGTTCATAGCAGCACAATTTGCAATAGACAAAGAGTGGAAACTACTCAAATACTCAGTGATGGTAGAATGAACAAATGAATTTGAGTGTATTCATCCAATGGAATCACAAACAATAGGAATGAGCAACCAGCGACATGCAGCAGTGGGAGGAATCTTATAGACAAGCTGACACAGTCAGTTTGATTCCACTTACTAGAAAGTTTAAAAACAGACAAAGCTGGTCTAAGGTGTTAAAACAAGCTTGTCCACCCCAAGGGCCATGGCTCACATGCGGCCCAGGATGGCTTTGAATGTGGCCCAACACAAATTTGTAAACTTTCTTAAACATTATGAGACTTTTTGCATTTTTTAAAGCTCACCAGCTATCATTAGTGTTAATGTATTTTATATGTGGTAGAAGACACATTCTTCTTCCAGTGCGGCCAAGGGAAGCCAAAAGGTTGGGCACCCCTGTAAAAGTTAGGTTAGTAGTTACTCTGGTTGCAGAGCAGAGGGGAGGAAAGAATGTAATTACTGTAAAAAGGGTAAGGGATTGTTTCAGGGGTGCTGGTAGTATTCTGTTTCTAGATCTGGTGCTGGCTGAAAGTGTGTTTAGTTTGTGAGAGTTCATCAAACTGTGTATTTATGGCATGTGCACTTTGCGTGTTTCTATATTTCAACAATGGTATACTTTAAAAAGAATAGTGACTGGAAAATAGTCTGTAAGCAAATACCAATATAGAAAGATCTTAATGAGCAGATGTATGAAAAGAGCAATCTCCAGTTTGTAAAGTTTGTAAAATATCTCCTTGAAGATGCGAGCAACGCTCTGGTAGAGCACTATGCTTTATATTGTGTGGCAATATTATTTTTTAATTGCAGGAAAACCCAATGTTGAATTTCTTGAATAATTTCCCAAACAAAATAATGAACTGAAGAAAATCTGTAGTTATCACACAGAAAGTAAGAACAACATGTTTTTCCTTGTGAGAAAGTCTGAGATGCACAAAACAAAACAAAATAAAATATTGGACTATCAGTAAGCACTTTCTCTCTTTATTGCCCATGATCAACCAACTTG
>NW_022322056.1:3253-4956 GCF_002776525.5 Piliocolobus tephrosceles | reverse complement strand
CCAGGACCAGATGGATTCACAGCTGAATTCTACCAGAGGTACAAGGAGGAGCTGGTACCATTCCTTCTGAAACTATTCCAATCAATAGAAAAAGAGGGAATCCTCCCTAACTCATTTTATGAGGCCAACATCATCCTGATACCAAAGCCTGGCAGAGACACAACAAAAAAAGAGAATTTTAGACCAATATCCCTGATGAACATCGATGCAAAAATCCTCAATAAAATACTGGCAAACCGGATTCAGCAGCGCATCAAAAAGCTTACCCACCATGATCAAGTAGGCTTCATCCCTGGGATGCAAGGCTGGTTCAATATTCGCAAATCAATAAACATAATTCAGCATATAAACAGAACCAAAGACAAGAACCACATGATTATCTCAATAGATGCAGAAGAGGCTTTTGACAAAATTCAACAGCCCTTCATGCTAAAAACGCTCAATAAATTCGGTATTGATGGAATGTACCTCAAAATAATAAGAGCTATTTATGACAAACCCACAGCTAATATCATCCTGAATGGGCAAAAACTGGAAAAATTCCCTTTGAAAACTGGCACAAGACAGGGATGCCCTCTCTCACCACTCTTATTCAACATAGTGTTGGAAGTTCTGGCTAGGGCAATCAGGCAAGAGAAAGAAATCAAGGGTATTCAGTTAGGAAAAGAAGAATTCAAATTGTCCCTGTTTGCAGATGACATGATTGTATATTTAGAAAACCCCATTGTCTCAGCCCAAAATCTCCTTAAGCTGATAAGCAACTTCAGCAAAGTCTCAGGATACAAAATTAATGCGCAAAAATCACAAGCATTCTTATACACCGGTAACAGACAAGCAGAGAGCCAAATCAGGAATGAACTTCCATTCACAATTGCTTCAAAGAGAATAAAATACCTAGGAATCCAACTGACAAGGGATGTAAAGGACCTCTTCAAGGAGAACTACAAACCACTGCTCAGTGAAATCAAAGAGGACACAAACAAATGGAAGAACATACCATGCTCGTGGATAGGAAGAATCAATATCGTGAAAATGGCCATACTGCCCAAGGTTATTTATAGATTCAATGCCATCCCCATCAAGCTACCAATGAGTTTCTTCAGAGAATTGGAAAAAACTGCTTTAAAGTTCATATGGAACCAAAAAAGAGCCCGCATTGCCAAGACAATCCTAAGTCAAAAGGACAAAGCCGGAGGCGTCACGCTACCTGACTTCAAACTATACTACAAGGCTACAGTAACCAAAACAGCATGGTACTGGTACCAAAACAGAGATATAGACCAATGGAACAGAACGGAGCCTTCAGAAATAATGCCACACATCTACAACCATCTGATCTTTGACAAACCTGACAAAAACAAGAAATGGGGAAAGGATTCCCTATTTAATAAATGGTGCTGGGAAAACTGGCTAGCCATAAGTAGAAAGCTGAAACTGGATCCTTTCCTTACTCCTTATACGAAGATTAATTCAAGATGGATTAGAGACTTAAATGTTAGACCTCATACCATAAAAACCCTAGAAGAAAATCTAAGTAGTACCATTCAGGACATAGGCATGGGCAAGGACTTCATGTCTAAAACACCAAAAGCAATGGCAGCAAAAGCCAAAATTGACAAATGGGATCTAATTAAACTAAAGAGCTTCTGCACAGCCAAGGAAACTACCATCAGAGTGAACAGGCAACCTACAGAATGGGAGAA
>NW_022322056.1:2690-3153 GCF_002776525.5 Piliocolobus tephrosceles | reverse complement strand
AGCCAAAATTGACAAATGGGATCTCATTAAACTAAAGAGCTTCTGCACAGCAAAAGAAACTACCATCAGAGTGAACAGGCAACCTACAGAATGGGAGAAAATTTTTGCAATCTACTCATCTGACAAAGGGCTAATTTCCAGAATCTACAAAGAACTCAAACAAATACACAAGAAAAAAACAAACAACCCCATCAAAAAGTGGGGAAAGGATATGAACAGACATTTCTCAAAAGAAGACATTCATACAACCAACAGACACATGAAAAAATGCTCATCATCACTGGCCATCAGAGAAATGCAAATCAAAACCACAATGAGATACCATCTCACACCAGTTAGAATGGCAATCATTAAAAAATCAGGAAACAACAGGTGTTGGAGAGGATGTGGAGAAATAGGAACACTTTTTCACACTGTTGGTGGGATTGTAAACTAGTTCAACCATTATGGAAAACTGTATGGC
>NW_022322056.1:0-2590 GCF_002776525.5 Piliocolobus tephrosceles | reverse complement strand
TAGATGTACCATATGACCCAGCCATCCCACTACTGGGTATATACCCAAAGGATTATAAATCATGCTGCTATAAAGACACATGCACACGTATGTTTATTGCGGCACTATTCACAATAGCAAAGACTTGGAATCAACCCAAATGTCCATCTGTGACAGACTGGATTAAGAAAATGTGGCACATATACACCATGGAATACTATGCAGCCATAAAAAAGGATGAGTTTGCGTCCTTTGTAGGGACACGGATGCAACTGGAAACCATCATTCTTAGCAAACTATCACAAGAAGAGAAAACCAAACACCGCATGTTCTCACTCATTGGTGGGAACTAAACAATGAGATCACTTGGACTCAGGAAGGGGAACATCACACACTGGGGCCTATCATGGGGAGGGGGGAGGGGGGAGGGATTGCATTGGGGAGTTATACCTGATATAAATGATGAATTGATGGGTGCTGACGAGTTGATGGGTGCAGCACACCAACATGGCACAAGTATACATATGTAACAAACCTGCACGTTATGCACATGTATCCTAGAATTTAAAGTATAATAAAAAAAATAATAATAATAAAAATGCTCATTACCAATGGTCAGAAAAATGCAAATCAAAACCATAATGAGATACCATCTCACACCAGTTAGAATGGTGATCATTAAAAAGTCAGGAAATAACAGATGCTGGAGAGGATGTGGAGAAATAGGAAGTCTTTTACACTGTTGTTAGTGGGAATGTAAACTAGTTCAACCATTGTGGAAGACAGTGTGGCGATTCCTCAAGGACCTAGATCTAGAAATCCCATTTGACCCCGCAATCCCATTACTGGGGATATACCCAAAGGATTATAAGTCATGCTACTATAAAGACACATGCATGCATATGTTTATTGCGGCCCTATTCACAATAGCAAAGACCTGGAATCAACCCAAATGTCCATCAGTGACAGACTGGATTAAGAAAATGTGGCACATATACACCATGGAATATTATGCAGCCATAAAAAAGGATGAGTTTGCGTCCTTTGTAGGGACATGGATGCAGCTGGAAACCATCATTCTTAGCAAACTATCACAAGAACAGAAAACCAAACACCGCATGTTCTCACTCCTAGGTGGGAAGTGAACAATGAGATCACTTGGACTCGGGAAGGGGAACATCACACATCGGGGCCTATCATGGGGAGGGGGGAGGGGGGAGGAATTGCATTGGGAGTTATACCTGATATAAACGACGAATTGATGGGTGCTGACGAGTTGATGGGTGCAGCACACCAACATGGCACAAGTATACATATGTAACAAACCTGCACATTATGCACATGTACCCTAGAACTTAAAGTATAACTTTAAAAAATTCAAAAAAAAAAAGAAACCCCACCTCTACTAAAAATACAAAATAGCTGGGTGTGGTGGCACGTATCTGTAATCCCAGCTACTCGGGAGGCTGAGGCAGGGGAATCACTTGAACCTGGGAGGCGGAGGTTTCAGTGAGCTGAGATAGTGCAACTGAACTCCAGCCTGGATGACAGAGCAAGACTCTGTCTCAAAAAACAAATAAACAAAACAACCCCACTGTATTCCCTGTGTTTCCAGACTTTTTGGACAAGATTTAGGGTATTTTTATAATTACTTATTGTTTCCTCGAATAGGTAGATATTTAAGCTCTTAAAAATTGGGGAAAAATTCAGTGGAAGAAAAAGCATGGGTTCCAGCCCTTACACCCTACATAGCAGGTAACACTTGGAAAGTGATATATTAGCTCAGAGCCATGATCAACCTTTTCTTGTGTAGTTTCTGCCTTTGGTGTTATGTTTAAATAGGCATTCCTCACACTAAAATTATACACTCACTGTTGTTTTCTTTTTCTTTCTTTTTTTTCTTTTTTTTGAGACGGAATCTCACTCTGTCGCCCAGGCTGGAATGCGGTGGCGTGATCTCGGCTCACTGCAACCTCTACCTCCCAGGTTCAAGCTAACTTTTGTATTTTCAGTAGAGACAGGGTTTCACCATTTTGGCCAGGCTTGTCTTGAACTCCTGACTTCATGGTCCACCTGCTTCACCCTCCCAAAGTGCTGGGATTACAGGCGTGAGCCGTCACGCCTGGCCCGTCACTTTTGTTTTCTTCTGGTGGTCTTATAGTTTCTTTTCTTTTCTTTTTTTTTTTTTAACAAATAAATATTAAATCCAAAAAAAAAAAAAGAAAATGAAACTCTATTAAAAGACTCAAGAAATTGAGATATTGCCAATCACTAACATAAAATTTTAAAATTAAAATTTGAAACCATTTAGCTTTGACTAAGTTGTTTATTCTCTTGCTTTTTAGGGAGAACTTTCAATGTGCTCCTGTTGGTATGTGTTGTTTTCAGTAATTGAAATTTGCTAAAAAGCTGGAGTTGTAGTGTTTTGTTCAATTTTTTGCTTAAAGATTCTTAATTTTGAATATGCAACAAGACTTGGAGTATTTGTTTTTAAAATGTTTAATGCCATTGTAAGACACTTATGTTGATTTAAAAGCAAATGTTCAAAAGCTCAAAGATTTCCACAAGTTGGTTGATCATGGGCAATAAAGAGAGAAAGTGCTTACTGATA
>NW_022322055.1:2366-4956 GCF_002776525.5 Piliocolobus tephrosceles | reverse complement strand
TATCAGTAAGCACTTTCTCTCTTTATTGCCCATGATCAACCAACTTGTGGAAATCTTTGAGCTTTTGAACATTTGCTTTTAAATCAACATAAGTGTCTTACAATGGCATTAAACATTTTAAAAACAAATACTCCAAGTCTTGTTGCATATTCAAAATTAAGAATCTTTAAGCAAAAAATTGAACAAAACACTACAACTCCAGCTTTTTAGCAAATTTCAATTACTGAAAACAACACATACCAACAGGAGCACATTGAAAGTTCTCCCTAAAAAGCAAGAGAATAAACAACTTAGTCAAAGCTAAATGGTTTCAAATTTTAATTTTAAAATTTTATGTTAGTGATTGGCAATATCTCAATTTCTTGAGTCTTTTAATAGAGTTTCATTTTCTTTTTTTTTTTTTGGATTTAATATTTATTTGTTAAAAAAAAAAAAAGAAAAGAAAAGAAACTATAAGACCACCAGAAGAAAACAAAAGTGACGGGCCAGGCGTGACGGCTCACGCCTGTAATCCCAGCACTTTGGGAGGGTGAAGCAGGTGGACCATGAAGTCAGGAGTTCAAGACAAGCCTGGCCAAAATGGTGAAACCCTGTCTCTACTGAAAATACAAAAGTTAGCTTGAACCTGGGAGGTAGAGGTTGCAGTGAGCCGAGATCACGCCACCGCATTCCAGCCTGGGCGACAGAGTGAGATTCCGTCTCAAAAAAAAGAAAAAAAAGAAAGAAAAAGAAAACAACAGTGAGTGTATAATTTTAGTGTGAGGAATGCCTATTTAAACATAACACCAAAGGCAGAAACTACACAAGAAAAGGTTGATCATGGCTCTGAGCTAATATATCACTTTCCAAGTGTTACCTGCTATGTAGGGTGTAAGGGCTGGAACCCATGCTTTTTCTTCCACTGAATTTTTCCCCAATTTTTAAGAGCTTAAATATCTACCTATTCGAGGAAACAATAAGTAATTATAAAAATACCCTAAATCTTGTCCAAAAAGTCTGGAAACACAGGGAATACAGTGGGGTTGTTTTGTTTATTTGTTTTTTGAGACAGAGTCTTGCTCTGTCATCCAGGCTGGAGTTCAGTTGCACTATCTCAGCTCACTGAAACCTCCGCCTCCCAGGTTCAAGTGATTCCCCTGCCTCAGCCTCCCGAGTAGCTGGGATTACAGATACGTGCCACCACACCCAGCTATTTTGTATTTTTAGTAGAGGTGGGGTTTCTTTTTTTTTTTGAATTTTTTAAAGTTATACTTTAAGTTCTAGGGTACATGTGCATAATGTGCAGGTTTGTTACATATGTATACTTGTGCCATGTTGGTGTGCTGCACCCATCAACTCGTCAGCACCCATCAATTCGTCGTTTATATCAGGTATAACTCCCAATGCAATTCCTCCCCCCTCCCCCCTCCCCATGATAGGCCCCGATGTGTGATGTTCCCCTTCCCGAGTCCAAGTGATCTCATTGTTCACTTCCCACCTAGGAGTGAGAACATGCGGTGTTTGGTTTTCTGTTCTTGTGATAGTTTGCTAAGAATGATGGTTTCCAGCTGCATCCATGTCCCTACAAAGGACGCAAACTCATCCTTTTTTATGGCTGCATAATATTCCATGGTGTATATGTGCCACATTTTCTTAATCCAGTCTGTCACTGATGGACATTTGGGTTGATTCCAGGTCTTTGCTATTGTGAATAGGGCCGCAATAAACATATGCATGCATGTGTCTTTATAGTAGCATGACTTATAATCCTTTGGGTATATCCCCAGTAATGGGATTGCGGGGTCAAATGGGATTTCTAGATCTAGGTCCTTGAGGAATCGCCACACTGTCTTCCACAATGGTTGAACTAGTTTACATTCCCACTAACAACAGTGTAAAAGACTTCCTATTTCTCCACATCCTCTCCAGCATCTGTTATTTCCTGACTTTTTAATGATCACCATTCTAACTGGTGTGAGATGGTATCTCATTATGGTTTTGATTTGCATTTTTCTGACCATTGGTAATGAGCATTTTTATTATTATTATTTTTTTTATTATACTTTAAATTCTAGGATACATGTGCATAACGTGCAGGTTTGTTACATATGTATACTTGTGCCATGTTGGTGTGCTGCACCCATCAACTCGTCAGCACCCATCAATTCATCATTTATATCAGGTATAACTCCCCAATGCAATCCCTCCCCCCTCCCCCCTCCCCATGATAGGCCCCAGTGTGTGATGTTCCCCTTCCTGAGTCCAAGTGATCTCATTGTTTAGTTCCCACCAATGAGTGAGAACATGCGGTGTTTGGTTTTCTCTTCTTGTGATAGTTTGCTAAGAATGATGGTTTCCAGTTGCATCCGTGTCCCTACAAAGGACGCAAACTCATCCTTTTTTATGGCTGCATAGTATTCCATGGTGTATATGTGCCACATTTTCTTAATCCAGTCTGTCACAGATGGACATTTGGGTTGATTCCAAGTCTTTGCTATTGTGAATAGTGCCGCAATAAACATACGTGTGCATGTGTCTTTATAGCAGC
Organism: Piliocolobus tephrosceles; assembly: GCF_002776525.5. NCBI lineage: Eukaryota > Metazoa > Chordata > Mammalia > Primates > Cercopithecidae > Piliocolobus > Piliocolobus tephrosceles. Next base: position 2,429 of record NW_022322055.1, on the reverse strand, counting down.
ATGATTTATAATCCTTTGGGTATATACCCAGTAGTGGGATGGCTGGGTCATATGGTACATCTA
>NW_022322055.1:1803-2266 GCF_002776525.5 Piliocolobus tephrosceles | reverse complement strand
GCCATACAGTTTTCCATAATGGTTGAACTAGTTTACAATCCCACCAACAGTGTGAAAAAGTGTTCCTATTTCTCCACATCCTCTCCAACACCTGTTGTTTCCTGATTTTTTAATGATTGCCATTCTAACTGGTGTGAGATGGTATCTCATTGTGGTTTTGATTTGCATTTCTCTGATGGCCAGTGATGATGAGCATTTTTTCATGTGTCTGTTGGTTGTATGAATGTCTTCTTTTGAGAAATGTCTGTTCATATCCTTTCCCCACTTTTTGATGGGGTTGTTTGTTTTTTTCTTGTGTATTTGTTTGAGTTCTTTGTAGATTCTGGAAATTAGCCCTTTGTCAGATGAGTAGATTGCAAAAATTTTCTCCCATTCTGTAGGTTGCCTGTTCACTCTGATGGTAGTTTCTTTTGCTGTGCAGAAGCTCTTTAGTTTAATGAGATCCCATTTGTCAATTTTGGCT
>NW_022322055.1:0-1703 GCF_002776525.5 Piliocolobus tephrosceles | reverse complement strand
TTCTCCCATTCTGTAGGTTGCCTGTTCACTCTGATGGTAGTTTCCTTGGCTGTGCAGAAGCTCTTTAGTTTAATTAGATCCCATTTGTCAATTTTGGCTTTTGCTGCCATTGCTTTTGGTGTTTTAGACATGAAGTCCTTGCCCATGCCTATGTCCTGAATGGTACTACTTAGATTTTCTTCTAGGGTTTTTATGGTATGAGGTCTAACATTTAAGTCTCTAATCCATCTTGAATTAATCTTCGTATAAGGAGTAAGGAAAGGATCCAGTTTCAGCTTTCTACTTATGGCTAGCCAGTTTTCCCAGCACCATTTATTAAATAGGGAATCCTTTCCCCATTTCTTGTTTTTGTCAGGTTTGTCAAAGATCAGATGGTTGTAGATGTGTGGCATTATTTCTGAAGGCTCCGTTCTGTTCCATTGGTCTATATCTCTGTTTTGGTACCAGTACCATGCTGTTTTGGTTACTGTAGCCTTGTAGTATAGTTTGAAGTCAGGTAGCGTGACGCCTCCGGCTTTGTCCTTTTGACTTAGGATTGTCTTGGCAATGCGGGCTCTTTTTTGGTTCCATATGAACTTTAAAGCAGTTTTTTCCAATTCTCTGAAGAAACTCATTGGTAGCTTGATGGGGATGGCATTGAATCTATAAATAACCTTGGGCAGTATGGCCATTTTCACGATATTGATTCTTCCTATCCACGAGCATGGTATGTTCTTCCATTTGTTTGTGTCCTCTTTGATTTCACTGAGCAGTGGTTTGTAGTTCTCCTTGAAGAGGTCCTTTACATCCCTTGTCAGTTGGATTCCTAGGTATTTTATTCTCTTTGAAGCAATTGTGAATGGAAGTTCATTCCTGATTTGGCTCTCTGCTTGTCTGTTACCGGTGTATAAGAATGCTTGTGATTTTTGCGCATTAATTTTGTATCCTGAGACTTTGCTGAAGTTGCTTATCAGCTTAAGGAGATTTTGGGCTGAGACAATGGGGTTTTCTAAATATACAATCATGTCATCTGCAAACAGGGACAATTTGAATTCTTCTTTTCCTAACTGAATACCCTTGATTTCTTTCTCTTGCCTGATTGCCCTAGCCAGAACTTCCAACACTATGTTGAATAAGAGTGGTGAGAGAGGGCATCCCTGTCTTGTGCCAGTTTTCAAAGGGAATTTTTCCAGTTTTTGCCCATTCAGGATGATATTAGCTGTGGGTTTGTCATAAATAGCTCTTATTATTTTGAGGTACATTCCATCAATACCGAATTTATTGAGCGTTTTTAGCATGAAGGGCTGTTGAATTTTGTCAAAAGCCTCTTCTGCATCTATTGAGATAATCATGTGGTTCTTGTCTTTGGTTCTGTTTATATGCTGAATTATGTTTATTGATTTGCGAATATTGAACCAGCCTTGCATCCCAGGGATGAAGCCTACTTGATCATGGTGGGTAAGCTTTTTGATGCGCTGCTGAATCCGGTTTGCCAGTATTTTATTGAGGATTTTTGCATCGATGTTCATCAGGGATATTGGTCTAAAATTCTCTTTTTTTGTTGTGTCTCTGCCAGGCTTTGGTATCAGGATGATGTTGGCCTCATAAAATGAGTTAGGGAGGATTCCCTCTTTTTCTATTGATTGGAATAGTTTCAGAAGGAATGGTACCAGCTCCTCCTTGTACCTCTGGTAGAATTCAGCTGTGAATCCATCTGGTCCTGG
>NW_022322054.1:0-4589 GCF_002776525.5 Piliocolobus tephrosceles | reverse complement strand
CGACGGACCAGGACCTGAGACCCGCTTCCCTCACTCTCACGGCCTCTCTGGGGTAAGTGCCCTTGTCTCCTCTTTACTTCCCTCGGCCAAAATCCTGCGCAGGTCCGAGGTCCATTTTGAGCCACCAAGTGGCTTGGGTAGACCCCTTCAGGACGGAGACGTCCACCTGAAGGTAATCTCCACTTTGGCTCCATGAGCCTCCAGTCTGTCTCTGCTGGTTCCAAAGGACGCTTTGAAGCCAGGCAGAGATCCACTTCCATTTCCATTGTGTCCATTGTGTCGGTAAAGAGGAAACAAATGGGAAACCCCCAGTCCAAATTTCCAAAGAGCACCCCCTTAGGGTGCCTCCTAGCCAATTTAAAAACCTTACAGCTCGAACAAGACCTTAGGAGGAAGCAGTTAATTTTCCTTTCCACTGTGGCGTGATCGACCTCAGCAATTTCTGCCAGCGGCTAGGCAAGTGGTCCGAAATTAATTACGTACAAGGCTTTTGGACCTTAAGCTCTCGTCCCTGTACTCCTCCTTCTCTCCACCCCCTCCCTTCCTGCCCAGACTCCTCCTTCCTCCTCCTTATCTACTAGTAATCCACTCGGTCCCATGCCTCCTTCGGGGCCCCCAACTGGCTGTCTTGAGTCCCCTATCTCTGCCCACACCCTCCTACAGTGTTAGCACCTTTGCGAGAGGTGGTTGGGGCGGAGGGGGTAGTCAGAGTACATGTCCCTTTTTCATTGGCCGATCTTTCCAAAATTGAGAAGCGTTTAGGTGATTTCTCAGCTAATCCTACCATATACAGAAAGGAATTTAGACACCTTTGTCAGGCCTATGACTTAACTTGGCATGACCTCCAGGTTATCCTAACCTCTACCCTAAACTGACTGAGGTTCTAACCCAATATACCCGGTTAGATCCGGCCTCCCCCACAGGGGCCACCATTTTGGCATCTTATTTCATTTCTCAATCAGCTCTTGACATTAGTAAAAAAAAAAAAACTTCAAAAGGTAGAGGATGGTCCTCAGGCACCAATACAAGACCTAGTTAAATTAGCTTTTAAGGTCTATAACTCCAGAGAGGAGACGGCAAGCTCGCCTTGAACAGAAGGTTCAGCTCCTAGCAGCGGCTTTACAGCCCAGTCGTAACCCCAGGCCAGAGAGCACACACCCCACAGACTCCAAGGCCATGAAAGGAGCTTGCTATAAGTGCGGCTAGGCAGGACACTATGCCAACAGGTGTCCACAGGGTCCCCGAGCCCCAACGCAGCCTTGCTATAAGTGCAAGGCATCAGGACATTAGGCCAGTGAATGTCCTAACCTTCGTCCACCAGCAACCCCCTGCTCTGCTTGCCAGCAGGGAGGACCCTGGAAGTCTGATTGCCCCACCCTGAGAACAGGTGCTGCGTCTCTACGTGAGCCCCTTTCCCAGGATCCTGGGAGCTTCTTCCAGCTCCTACATCTGGACGACGACAACTGAAGGTGCCGAGACTCGGGGACCCCCATCACCCTCGCCGAGCCGCGGGTAACTCTCCTGGTAGCGGGTAAGACAATTAATTTTTTAATCGACAGCGAGCCTACCTATTCTGTTTTGCCGTCCTTCTCTGGACCTAGCCTTCCATCCAGTATCTCTGTAGTAGGAGTAGGCGGAAAGCCATCCACTCCACAAAAACTCCACCCCTTAATTGCTGCCTGGCCAACAACTACTTTGCGCACTCCTTCCTCATTCCCAGCTAAAAAGGGCCCCTACTGAAAGCCATCAGTGGAAATCAGTTTGGCTTTCCCCCACTCGCCTCAAACTTACTAAAGTTTCTTAACTATCTCATACTCCCCAACCTTGCCAGGACCATCCTTCTGGGTTTTGCCCATATTCCAACAAATGCTTCCATTCCTCATTCCTATACTAATACTGTGCCTTATTTTATTCTTCATCCATACGTCCAAATACCAACCATGGGCCCCGACCTTAACGATGCCCCTTAACAGCAGGAAGTAGGCAGACAGAACACGGCGCCCCTTTATCACTATTATCAATAAAAGGTTGGACTGTTTGGACGAACGGAGGCAGGATGGTGCACTTCCGGGTTCTTCTTCACCACCAACTCTTCCCATGTGTGCGAGAATGCAGCTGATGCCCGGGAAGGTGCAGATTAATCAGGCATGCGCCAGGTGATGTCAATCCGAGGAGACCAAGATTTACCTGGTGGCACCTGCGGAGCGCCCCCCCTCCCCTGACATGCCCGTGCCCCGCCTATTGCCCTTCCACTCCTAGAAAAGTCGCTCCCAGCAGATGCGCCGGGGGTGGGCTTTCTCAGCCCCCACTCTTGTCGGGACTGTATTAGAAACTCCACCCCCGCCCCCCCAGCTCCCGTCCCTGAAGCTAGATGACCAAAGAATAAATTTGCAGTTTTGCTTTTAGCCTTGCCTACTCGCTGGTTCTTTTGTGCCCACTCTGGTGGTCTTAGAAAAACAAATCAGTTGGTGCTGAACCCGGGAGGAGACCCCTCCTCAGGGCCCCCAGGGTCCGGGGAGCCTTCTCCTCCTCCTTGTTCCACGCCTACGACGGACCAGGACCTGAGACCCGCTTCCCTCACTCTCACGGCCTCTCTGGGGTAAGTGCCCTTGTCTCCTCTTTACTTCCCTCGGCCAAAATCCTGCGCAGGTCCGAGGTCCATTTTGAGCCACCAAGTGGCTTGGGTAGACCCCTTCAGGACGGAGACGTCCACCTGAAGGTAATCTCCACTTTGGCTCCATGAGCCTCCAGTCTGTCTCTGCTGGTTCCAAAGGACGCTTTGAAGCCAGGCAGAGATCCACTTCCATTTCCATTGTGTCCATTGTGTCGGTAAAGAGGAAACAAATGGGAAACCCCCAGTCCAAATTTCCAAAGAGCACCCCCTTAGGGTGCCTCCTAGCCAATTTAAAAACCTTACAGCTCGAACAAGACCTTAGGAGGAAGCAGTTAATTTTCCTTTCCACTGTGGCGTGATCGACCTCAGCAATTTCTGCCAGCGGCTAGGCAAGTGGTCCGAAATTAATTACGTACAAGGCTTTTGGACCTTAAGCTCTCGTCCCTGTACTCCTCCTTCTCTCCACCCCCTCCCTTCCTGCCCAGACTCCTCCTTCCTCCTCCTTATCTACTAGTAATCCACTCGGTCCCATGCCTCCTTCGGGGCCCCCAACTGGCTGTCTTGAGTCCCCTATCTCTGCCCACACCCTCCTACAGTGTTAGCACCTTTGCGAGAGGTGGTTGGGGCGGAGGGGGTAGTCAGAGTACATGTCCCTTTTTCATTGGCCGATCTTTCCAAAATTGAGAAGCGTTTAGGTGATTTCTCAGCTAATCCTACCATATACAGAAAGGAATTTAGACACCTTTGTCAGGCCTATGACTTAACTTGGCATGACCTCCAGGTTATCCTAACCTCTACCCTAAACTGACTGAGGTTCTAACCCAATATACCCGGTTAGATCCGGCCTCCCCCACAGGGGCCACCATTTTGGCATCTTATTTCATTTCTCAATCAGCTCTTGACATTAGTAAAAAAAAAAAAACTTCAAAAGGTAGAGGATGGTCCTCAGGCACCAATACAAGACCTAGTTAAATTAGCTTTTAAGGTCTATAACTCCAGAGAGGAGACGGCAAGCTCGCCTTGAACAGAAGGTTCAGCTCCTAGCAGCGGCTTTACAGCCCAGTCGTAACCCCAGGCCAGAGAGCACACACCCCACAGACTCCAAGGCCATGAAAGGAGCTTGCTATAAGTGCGGCTAGGCAGGACACTATGCCAACAGGTGTCCACAGGGTCCCCGAGCCCCAACGCAGCCTTGCTATAAGTGCAAGGCATCAGGACATTAGGCCAGTGAATGTCCTAACCTTCGTCCACCAGCAACCCCCTGCTCTGCTTGCCAGCAGGGAGGACCCTGGAAGTCTGATTGCCCCACCCTGAGAACAGGTGCTGCGTCTCTACGTGAGCCCCTTTCCCAGGATCCTGGGAGCTTCTTCCAGCTCCTACATCTGGACGACGACAACTGAAGGTGCCGAGACTCGGGGACCCCCATCACCCTCGCCGAGCCGCGGGTAACTCTCCTGGTAGCGGGTAAGACAATTAATTTTTTAATCGACAGCGAGCCTACCTATTCTGTTTTGCCGTCCTTCTCTGGACCTAGCCTTCCATCCAGTATCTCTGTAGTAGGAGTAGGCGGAAAGCCATCCACTCCACAAAAACTCCACCCCTTAATTGCTGCCTGGCCAACAACTACTTTGCGCACTCCTTCCTCATTCCCAGCTAAAAAGGGCCCCTACTGAAAGCCATCAGTGGAAATCAGTTTGGCTTTCCCCCACTCGCCTCAAACTTACTAAAGTTTCTTAACTATCTCATACTCCCCAACCTTGCCAGGACCATCCTTCTGGGTTTTGCCCATATTCCAACAAATGCTTCCATTCCTCATTCCTATACTAATACTGTGCCTTATTTTATTCTTCATCCATACGTCCAAATACCAACCATGGGCCCCGACCTTAACGATGCCCCTTAACAGCAGGAAGTAGGCAGACAGAACACGGCGCCCCTTTATCACTATTATCAATAAAAGGTTGGACTGTTTGGA
>NW_022322053.1:0-1094 GCF_002776525.5 Piliocolobus tephrosceles | reverse complement strand
AGCATTCTTATACACCAGTAACAGACAAGCAGAGAGCCAAATCAGGATTGAACTTCCATTCACAATTGCTTCAAAGAGAATAAAATACCTAGGAATCCAACTTACAAGGGATGTAAAGGACCTCTTCAAGGAGAACTACAAACCACTGCTCAGTGAAATCAAAGAGGACACAAACAAATGGAAGAACATACCATGCTCATGGATAGGAAGAATCAATATCGTGAAAATGGCCATACTGCCCAAGGTTATTTATAGATTCAATGCCATCCCCATCAAGCTACCAATGAGTTTCTTCACCGAATTGGAAAAAACTGCTTTAAAGTTCATATGGAACCAAAAAAGAGCCTGCATTGCCAAGACAATCCTAAGTCAAAAGGACAAAGCTGGAGGCGTCACGCTACCTGACTTCAAACTATACTACAAGGCTACAGTAACCAAAACAGCATGGTACTGGTACCAAAACAGAGATATAGACCAATGGAACAGAACGGAGTCCTCAGAAATAATGCCACGCATCTACAACCATCTGATCTTTGACAAACCTGAGAAAAACAAGAAATGGGGAAAGGATTCCCTATTTAAGAAATGGTGCTGGGAAAATTGGCTAGCCATAAGTAGAAAGCTGAAACTGGATCTTTTCCTTACTCCTTATACGAAGATTAATTCAAGATGGATTAGAGACTTAAATGTTAGACCTAATACCATAAAAACCCTAGAAGAAAATCTAGGTAGTACCATTGAGGACATAGGCATGGGCAAGGACTTCATGGCTAAAACATCAAAAGCAACTGCAGCAAAAGCCAAAATTGACAAATGGGATCTCATTAAACTAAAGAGCTTCTGCACAGCAAAAGAAACTACCATCAGAGTGAACAGGCAACCTACAGAATGGGAGAAAATTTTTGCAATCTACTCATCTGACAAAGGGCTAATTTCCAGAATCTACAAAGAACTCAAACAAATATACAAGAAAAAAACAAACAACCCCATCCAAAAGTGGGGAAAGGATATGAACAGACATTTCTCAAAAGAAGACATTCATACAGCCAACAGACACATGAAAAAATGATCATCATCACTTGCCATCAGAGAAA
>NW_022322052.1:0-4589 GCF_002776525.5 Piliocolobus tephrosceles | reverse complement strand
TCCAAACAGTCCAACCTTTTATTGATAATAGTGATAAAGGGGCGCCGTGTTCTGTCTGCCTACTTCCTGCTGTTAAGGGGCATCGTTAAGGTCGGGGCCCATGGTTGGTATTTGGACGTATGGATGAAGAATAAAATAAGGCACAGTATTAGTATAGGAATGAGGAATGGAAGCATTTGTTGGAATATGGGCAAAACCCAGAAGGATGGTCCTGGCAAGGTTGGGGAGTATGAGATAGTTAAGAAACTTTAGTAAGTTTGAGGCGAGTGGGGGAAAGCCAAACTGATTTCCACTGATGGCTTTCAGTAGGGGCCCTTTTTAGCTGGGAATGAGGAAGGAGTGCGCAAAGTAGTTGTTGGCCAGGCAGCAATTAAGGGGTGGAGTTTTTGTGGAGTGGATGGCTTTCCGCCTACTCCTACTACAGAGATACTGGATGGAAGGCTAGGTCCAGAGAAGGACGGCAAAACAGAATAGGTAGGCTCGCTGTCGATTAAAAAATTAATTGTCTTACCCGCTACCAGGAGAGTTACCCGCGGCTCGGCGAGGGTGATGGGGGTCCCCGAGTCTCGGCACCTTCAGTTGTCGTCGTCCAGATGTAGGAGCTGGAAGAAGCTCCCAGGATCCTGGGAAAGGGGCTCACGTAGAGACGCAGCACCTGTTCTCAGGGTGGGGCAATCAGACTTCCAGGGTCCTCCCTGCTGGCAAGCAGAGCAGGGGGTTGCTGGTGGACGAAGGTTAGGACATTCACTGGCCTAATGTCCTGATGCCTTGCACTTATAGCAAGGCTGCGTTGGGGCTCGGGGACCCTGTGGACACCTGTTGGCATAGTGTCCTGCCTAGCCGCACTTATAGCAAGCTCCTTTCATGGCCTTGGAGTCTGTGGGGTGTGTGCTCTCTGGCCTGGGGTTACGACTGGGCTGTAAAGCCGCTGCTAGGAGCTGAACCTTCTGTTCAAGGCGAGCTTGCCGTCTCCTCTCTGGAGTTATAGACCTTAAAAGCTAATTTAACTAGGTCTTGTATTGGTGCCTGAGGACCATCCTCTACCTTTTGAAGTTTTTTTTTTTTTACTAATGTCAAGAGCTGATTGAGAAATGAAATAAGATGCCAAAATGGTGGCCCCTGTGGGGGAGGCCGGATCTAACCGGGTATATTGGGTTAGAACCTCAGTCAGTTTAGGGTAGAGGTTAGGATAACCTGGAGGTCATGCCAAGTTAAGTCATAGGCCTGACAAAGGTGTCTAAATTCCTTTCTGTATATGGTAGGATTAGCTGAGAAATCACCTAAACGCTTCTCAATTTTGGAAAGATCGGCCAATGAAAAAGGGACATGTACTCTGACTACCCCCTCCGCCCCAACCACCTCTCGCAAAGGTGCTAACACTGTAGGAGGGTGTGGGCAGAGATAGGGGACTCAAGACAGCCAGTTGGGGGCCCCGAAGGAGGCATGGGACCGAGTGGATTACTAGTAGATAAGGAGGAGGAAGGAGGAGTCTGGGCAGGAAGGGAGGGGGTGGAGAGAAGGAGGAGTACAGGGACGAGAGCTTAAGGTCCAAAAGCCTTGTACGTAATTAATTTCGGACCACTTGCCTAGCCGCTGGCAGAAATTGCTGAGGTCGATCACGCCACAGTGGAAAGGAAAATTAACTGCTTCCTCCTAAGGTCTTGTTCGAGCTGTAAGGTTTTTAAATTGGCTAGGAGGCACCCTAAGGGGGTGCTCTTTGGAAATTTGGACTGGGGGTTTCCCATTTGTTTCCTCTTTACCGACACAATGGACACAATGGAAATGGAAGTGGATCTCTGCCTGGCTTCAAAGCGTCCTTTGGAACCAGCAGAGACAGACTGGAGGCTCATGGAGCCAAAGTGGAGATTACCTTCAGGTGGACGTCTCCGTCCTGAAGGGGTCTACCCAAGCCACTTGGTGGCTCAAAATGGACCTCGGACCTGCGCAGGATTTTGGCCGAGGGAAGTAAAGAGGAGACAAGGGCACTTACCCCAGAGAGGCCGTGAGAGTGAGGGAAGCGGGTCTCAGGTCCTGGTCCGTCGTAGGCGTGGAACAAGGAGGAGGAGAAGGCTCCCCGGACCCTGGGGGCCCTGAGGAGGGGTCTCCTCCCGGGTTCAGCACCAACTGATTTGTTTTTCTAAGACCACCAGAGTGGGCACAAAAGAACCAGCGAGTAGGCAAGGCTAAAAGCAAAACTGCAAATTTATTCTTTGGTCATCTAGCTTCAGGGACGGGAGCTGGGGGGGCGGGGGTGGAGTTTCTAATACAGTCCCGACAAGAGTGGGGGCTGAGAAAGCCCACCCCCGGCGCATCTGCTGGGAGCGACTTTTCTAGGAGTGGAAGGGCAATAGGCGGGGCACGGGCATGTCAGGGGAGGGGGGGCGCTCCGCAGGTGCCACCAGGTAAATCTTGGTCTCCTCGGATTGACATCACCTGGCGCATGCCTGATTAATCTGCACCTTCCCGGGCATCAGCTGCATTCTCGCACACATGGGAAGAGTTGGTGGTGAAGAAGAACCCGGAAGTGCACCATCCTGCCTCCGTTCGTCCAAACAGTCCAACCTTTTATTGATAATAGTGATAAAGGGGCGCCGTGTTCTGTCTGCCTACTTCCTGCTGTTAAGGGGCATCGTTAAGGTCGGGGCCCATGGTTGGTATTTGGACGTATGGATGAAGAATAAAATAAGGCACAGTATTAGTATAGGAATGAGGAATGGAAGCATTTGTTGGAATATGGGCAAAACCCAGAAGGATGGTCCTGGCAAGGTTGGGGAGTATGAGATAGTTAAGAAACTTTAGTAAGTTTGAGGCGAGTGGGGGAAAGCCAAACTGATTTCCACTGATGGCTTTCAGTAGGGGCCCTTTTTAGCTGGGAATGAGGAAGGAGTGCGCAAAGTAGTTGTTGGCCAGGCAGCAATTAAGGGGTGGAGTTTTTGTGGAGTGGATGGCTTTCCGCCTACTCCTACTACAGAGATACTGGATGGAAGGCTAGGTCCAGAGAAGGACGGCAAAACAGAATAGGTAGGCTCGCTGTCGATTAAAAAATTAATTGTCTTACCCGCTACCAGGAGAGTTACCCGCGGCTCGGCGAGGGTGATGGGGGTCCCCGAGTCTCGGCACCTTCAGTTGTCGTCGTCCAGATGTAGGAGCTGGAAGAAGCTCCCAGGATCCTGGGAAAGGGGCTCACGTAGAGACGCAGCACCTGTTCTCAGGGTGGGGCAATCAGACTTCCAGGGTCCTCCCTGCTGGCAAGCAGAGCAGGGGGTTGCTGGTGGACGAAGGTTAGGACATTCACTGGCCTAATGTCCTGATGCCTTGCACTTATAGCAAGGCTGCGTTGGGGCTCGGGGACCCTGTGGACACCTGTTGGCATAGTGTCCTGCCTAGCCGCACTTATAGCAAGCTCCTTTCATGGCCTTGGAGTCTGTGGGGTGTGTGCTCTCTGGCCTGGGGTTACGACTGGGCTGTAAAGCCGCTGCTAGGAGCTGAACCTTCTGTTCAAGGCGAGCTTGCCGTCTCCTCTCTGGAGTTATAGACCTTAAAAGCTAATTTAACTAGGTCTTGTATTGGTGCCTGAGGACCATCCTCTACCTTTTGAAGTTTTTTTTTTTTTACTAATGTCAAGAGCTGATTGAGAAATGAAATAAGATGCCAAAATGGTGGCCCCTGTGGGGGAGGCCGGATCTAACCGGGTATATTGGGTTAGAACCTCAGTCAGTTTAGGGTAGAGGTTAGGATAACCTGGAGGTCATGCCAAGTTAAGTCATAGGCCTGACAAAGGTGTCTAAATTCCTTTCTGTATATGGTAGGATTAGCTGAGAAATCACCTAAACGCTTCTCAATTTTGGAAAGATCGGCCAATGAAAAAGGGACATGTACTCTGACTACCCCCTCCGCCCCAACCACCTCTCGCAAAGGTGCTAACACTGTAGGAGGGTGTGGGCAGAGATAGGGGACTCAAGACAGCCAGTTGGGGGCCCCGAAGGAGGCATGGGACCGAGTGGATTACTAGTAGATAAGGAGGAGGAAGGAGGAGTCTGGGCAGGAAGGGAGGGGGTGGAGAGAAGGAGGAGTACAGGGACGAGAGCTTAAGGTCCAAAAGCCTTGTACGTAATTAATTTCGGACCACTTGCCTAGCCGCTGGCAGAAATTGCTGAGGTCGATCACGCCACAGTGGAAAGGAAAATTAACTGCTTCCTCCTAAGGTCTTGTTCGAGCTGTAAGGTTTTTAAATTGGCTAGGAGGCACCCTAAGGGGGTGCTCTTTGGAAATTTGGACTGGGGGTTTCCCATTTGTTTCCTCTTTACCGACACAATGGACACAATGGAAATGGAAGTGGATCTCTGCCTGGCTTCAAAGCGTCCTTTGGAACCAGCAGAGACAGACTGGAGGCTCATGGAGCCAAAGTGGAGATTACCTTCAGGTGGACGTCTCCGTCCTGAAGGGGTCTACCCAAGCCACTTGGTGGCTCAAAATGGACCTCGGACCTGCGCAGGATTTTGGCCGAGGGAAGTAAAGAGGAGACAAGGGCACTTACCCCAGAGAGGCCGTGAGAGTGAGGGAAGCGGGTCTCAGGTCCTGGTCCGTCG
>NW_022322051.1:0-1731 GCF_002776525.5 Piliocolobus tephrosceles | reverse complement strand
TATCGAACTCCAGCTCCCCCCAGCCATCCTGTACCATCTAAGGAGGAAAAAAGGCTGAGAGTACTTGGGAAGTTCACAGCCCAGGGGCACAAGCTCACCAAAAGAGTGAGAATCCCAGGACTACAGAAAGCTTCTCCTCCCCTACACCCTACTACCACATCAATAAAGGCCTAACTATAGCGGTTCCTTTTATGCAATACATCATGTTCACCTTTTGACAAAAAATTACAAGGCATACTAAAAGGCAAACAAACAAACAAAACCAAAAAACAGTTTGGAGAGACAGAACAAACTTCAAAACTACTCAGATATAGCAAGAATGTCTGAATTAGCACAACAGGTTTTTTTTTTTTTTTTTTAAGACTATGATTACATATCCAGGGGCTTTAATGGAAAAAGTACAAAACATGTAAGAATAGATGGATAATGTAACAGAGAAATGGAAATTCTAAGAAATAATCAAAAAGAAACGCTAGAGATAAAAAACACCATAACAGAAATGAAGACTGCCTTTGATGAGCTCATTAGTAGACTGAACACGACTGAGGAAAGAATCTCTTAGCTTGAAGATGTAACAATCCAAAACTAAAAAGCAAAGTAAAAAAAGAAGAAAAAAACAGAACAGAATACCTAACAGTGGGAAGACTAGAAAAGAAATAACTAATGCCAAATGGGGACACCAGAAGGGGAAGAGAGAAAAGCAGCAATATTTGATGCAATAATGACTGAGAATTTCCCCAAATTAATGGCAGACACCACATCACAGATCCAGGAAACTCAGAGGACATTAAGCCTAGGCATATAGTTTTCAAATGTCAGAAAATCAAAGGTGGCCATGGTAACAAAGAAAAACAAAATAGACAATACAATGTATTAATATCAGTATCACTGTATATTAATATCAGTATCAATGTATATATACATTAAAAATATAAGGTAATTTATGAATGTCCACAAATATAAACTAAATAAAATGATTCAATTCCTTGAACGATGCAATCTGTCAAAACTCACACACACAGCAATAGACTATCTGAACAGGCCTCTATCTATTAAAGAAGGTGAATCAATAATAACCTCCCCAAAGTGGAAGCAACAGGCCCAGATGTGTTCACTAATGAGTTCCACCCAATATTTAAGAAAGAAATTATACCAATTCTCTACAAACTCTTCCAGAAGACAGAAGCAGAGGGTATACTTCCCAACTCATTCTTTGAGGCCAACATTAACCTTCTACCAAAACCACGCAGAGATATTACAAGAAAAGAAAACCACAGACCAGTATCTCTTGTGAAGACAGACGCAAAAATCCTCAACAAAATATTAGCAACTTGACTCTAACAATGCCTAAAGAGAATTATACATCATGGCCAAATGGGATTTCTCACAGGTATGCAAGGATGGTTCAACATTCAAAATCAATTAATGTAATCCATCGCATCAACAGGCTAAAGAAGAAAAATCATATGAATATGTCAACAGAAAGATGCAGAAAAAGCATCTGGCAGAAATCCAATGCCCATTCATGATAAAAACTCTAACAAACCAGAAATAGAGCGGAACTTCCTCAACTTCATAAAGAACATCTACAAAAAACCTACAGTTGACATCATTCATAATGGTGAGAAACTCAAAGTCTTCCCACTGGGATTATAAACAAGGCTGGGATATCCCAGTTCATCACTGATCTTAAACACTGTACTGGAAGTCCTAGCTAATGCAACAGGACAA
>NW_022322050.1:0-1731 GCF_002776525.5 Piliocolobus tephrosceles | reverse complement strand
TTGTCCTGTTGCATTAGCTAGGACTTCCAGTACAGTGTTTAAGATCAGTGATGAACTGGGATATCCCAGCCTTGTTTATAATCCCAGTGGGAAGACTTTGAGTTTCTCACCATTATGAATGATGTCAACTGTAGGTTTTTTGTAGATGTTCTTTATGAAGTTGAGGAAGTTCCGCTCTATTTCTGGTTTGTTAGAGTTTTTATCATGAATGGGCATTGGATTTCTGCCAGATGCTTTTTCTGCATCTTTCTGTTGACATATTCATATGATTTTTCTTCTTTAGCCTGTTGATGCGATGGATTACATTAATTGATTTTGAATGTTGAACCATCCTTGCATACCTGTGAGAAATCCCATTTGGCCATGATGTATAATTCTCTTTAGGCATTGTTAGAGTCAAGTTGCTAATATTTTGTTGAGGATTTTTGCGTCTGTCTTCACAAGAGATACTGGTCTGTGGTTTTCTTTTCTTGTAATATCTCTGCGTGGTTTTGGTAGAAGGTTAATGTTGGCCTCAAAGAATGAGTTGGGAAGTATACCCTCTGCTTCTGTCTTCTGGAAGAGTTTGTAGAGAATTGGTATAATTTCTTTCTTAAATATTGGGTGGAACTCATTAGTGAACACATCTGGGCCTGTTGCTTCCACTTTGGGGAGGTTATTATTGATTCACCTTCTTTAATAGATAGAGGCCTGTTCAGATAGTCTATTGCTGTGTGTGTGAGTTTTGACAGATTGCATCGTTCAAGGAATTGAATCATTTTATTTAGTTTATATTTGTGGACATTCATAAATTACCTTATATTTTTAATGTATATATACATTGATACTGATATTAATATACAGTGATACTGATATTAATACATTGTATTGTCTATTTTGTTTTTCTTTGTTACCATGGCCACCTTTGATTTTCTGACATTTGAAAACTATATGCCTAGGCTTAATGTCCTCTGAGTTTCCTGGATCTGTGATGTGGTGTCTGCCATTAATTTGGGGAAATTCTCAGTCATTATTGCATCAAATATTGCTGCTTTTCTCTCTTCCCCTTCTGGTGTCCCCATTTGGCATTAGTTATTTCTTTTCTAGTCTTCCCACTGTTAGGTATTCTGTTCTGTTTTTTTCTTCTTTTTTTACTTTGCTTTTTAGTTTTGGATTGTTACATCTTCAAGCTAAGAGATTCTTTCCTCAGTCGTGTTCAGTCTACTAATGAGCTCATCAAAGGCAGTCTTCATTTCTGTTATGGTGTTTTTTATCTCTAGCGTTTCTTTTTGATTATTTCTTAGAATTTCCATTTCTCTGTTACATTATCCATCTATTCTTACATGTTTTGTACTTTTTCCATTAAAGCCCCTGGATATGTAATCATAGTCTTAAAAAAAAAAAAAAAAAACCTGTTGTGCTAATTCAGACATTCTTGCTATATCTGAGTAGTTTTGAAGTTTGTTCTGTCTCTCCAAACTGTTTTTTGGTTTTGTTTGTTTGTTTGCCTTTTAGTATGCCTTGTAATTTTTTGTCAAAAGGTGAACATGATGTATTGCATAAAAGGAACCGCTATAGTTAGGCCTTTATTGATGTGGTAGTAGGGTGTAGGGGAGGAGAAGCTTTCTGTAGTCCTGGGATTCTCACTCTTTTGGTGAGCTTGTGCCCCTGGGCTGTGAACTTCCCAAGTACTCTCAGCCTTTTTTCCTCCTTAGATGGTACAGGATGGCTGGGGGGAGCTGGAGTTCGATA
>NW_022322049.1:0-2659 GCF_002776525.5 Piliocolobus tephrosceles | reverse complement strand
AACCATTTTTTTATTTAAAGGGTCATTTGACCAAATATTTCTCTAAACTGATGAGGAAGGATATCCTCTGATAACCAAAGAAAATTACCTCCTAAATGCAAAGCACGGAAAAAAAGAGAAGTGAAATGGTGAAAAGTTACATGTCTTATCAGGTGTTGGTAGCAGACTATATTGAGAGTGCTGAAAAGGAGGTGAATTATTCGTTTGAATTCAAGATATTCCAAGACCTGAGGAAAATGAGAAAATAAGAAAGAAGAAAGTAGTAAAAGAGGAAATGAAGACTGAGAAAGACAGAGTGTACGGAGAATACATGAAGGAACAAGAAGCATGGTTATATAATGGAGGATGTAAAAAAATAATTCTTTACTAGTATATTGGATATGGTTAGAAATTTGGGAGGAATATAAACGAACCTTCCAGTACCGAAATTTACCAGAGAATAACAGCAAAAGTAATCTGACTCTTCCTGTTTTTCTCACTGGTGGAAAGCCATTAGGGATGGAAGCACCTGACCATGGAGAGTTGTGTTCTATTTGCAATAAGTGAGTCTAAGCCTATATGCACGGCCACACATGTATGTAATTTGTCAGATACACTCCATGTAGACCAGAAGTTTTCATAGAAAATCAGCTGAAAACCTTGTTAACAATTCACACTGTGATTCAGCCGACTTGGGATTCTGTATTTTTAATAAATTCTAAGGCGATGCTGCTGATGGTGGTCCTTGGACCTTGCTCTGAGTTAATTTTGGTATAAATTCATTTTCTGTCACGGGCCTGAGAGCTCAAGTCTTGTGTGGGCCTTGATTTTTATCCTATAATATGTGGGAACGTTAGGTTACTTAAGACAATTACTGTTTCCTATACATTTCTGATGTTTCTCCAAGGTGTAACAAGCTAACTCTGAAGATATTGCTGCATTAGGGAAGAACTGCGTCATTGTAATTAAAGCAGTTCTTAACTTATATGCAATAAAATCTTTTTAAGCTTATATTCCTAAAAGATATACACAACCAAAACACACCCAATGTGCTGTCATGGCCTATTGAAGTGTAAAAGGCTTGGACATATAGTTTACTAACATCAAAAAGTTAATATACCTAAAAAATCTTACTCGTTGATAAATCATCTTTTTTTGACGAACCGTGTAATAGAATTTGCTGAGTCAATCGAGCTAAGATACACTACAAAATAAAAATTTACAAAGAAATGAGAGATGATAGGTAATAGAAAAGCTTTCTGAATGAACAGCAAATATAGGACATACAGTGTTTCACGGGAGAAGAGGGTATGACTGCTTTGTGAGGAAATACTTCGTGCTGGTTAGTCAGCTTTCTACTTTTCTGCATTCTAGTGAATGATATAATATTAAATTTCCGATGTTTTAGACTTCAATTCTAATGGATTGACTATAGAAGTAGTGATTGTAATCGATAAATAGAATATATGGGCTACAGAGGGAAAACCACAGATTCATGAATGAAAGATTTGTATATGTTTTAAAAATTTACAGTAGAGAAGTGTTCTCATGAATGTATCTGTTACTAAATTTTTATAGATCAGATGATACCATCAGAATCCAAACAAAAGGAGGGGGAAGAAAATTCTTGGGATTTAGAGGTATTATGTGTTATCACTTTTTTTTAAATATTAGCATTGCATGATATGAAAACATAAAATCAGAGGTGTAGAATTTATCTTCTCACCTCTGCATGTGTCACCCCAATTATTTTTGATATTTTTCAGGATACGCTTCATAGAGAATCTATGTGCTAGGTAGATTACTGCTTCATAGTGAAATTTTTTAAAAAAGATTTAATTAGGAAATTTTGGTACTTTTCGTTATTAGGATTTTTCCATTGAAATTA
Organism: Piliocolobus tephrosceles; assembly: GCF_002776525.5. Classification (NCBI taxonomy): domain Eukaryota; kingdom Metazoa; phylum Chordata; class Mammalia; order Primates; family Cercopithecidae; genus Piliocolobus; species Piliocolobus tephrosceles. Next base: position 792 of record NW_022322049.1, on the reverse strand, counting down.
TTTGTTGATATTACTTTTAACAGAGTGGCTGTGAAACTGCTTCACAGAAGGATGTGTGTTTACCCAAGGCTATGCCTAAAAAAGTATTCCACACAATAAGTGGAAAATTAGAAGGTAAGAATCATTTTTTATTTAAAGAGTCATTTGACCAAATATTTGTCTAAACTGATGAGGAAGGAAGGATATCCTCTAATAACCAAAGAAAATTACCTCCTAAATGCAAAGCATGGTGTTGGCTTATCAGGTGTTGGCAACAGATTTATTGAGAGTGTGGAAAAGTAGGTGAAATATTAGCTTGAATTCAGGATATTACAAGAACTGAGGAAAATGAGAAAATAAAGAAGAAAGTAGTGAAACAAGAAATGGAAGACTGAGAAAGAGTGTACAGAGAATAAATGAACAAGAAGCATGTTTATATAATGGAGGTTGATAAAATTAAATGATTCTTTATGAGTACATAGGGTAGGGATAGAATTGTGGAAAGAATGTAAAGTGACCTCCTAGTACCAAAATGTACCAGAGAATTATAGCAAAAGTATTCTGAGTCTTCCTGTCTTTCTCACTGGTGGGAAGCCATTAGGGATGCAAACACCTGACCATGGAGAGCTGTGTTCTATTTGCAATAGGTGAGACTAAGCATATATGCACGGCCACACATGTATATAATTTGTCATATGCACTCCATATAGACCGGAAGTTTTCATAGAAAATCAGCTGAAAATCTTGTTAACAATTCACACTGTGGTTCAGCCGACTTGGGATTCTGCATTTTTAATAAGTTCTCAGGCGATG
>NW_022322048.1:0-2659 GCF_002776525.5 Piliocolobus tephrosceles | reverse complement strand
CATCGCCTGAGAACTTATTAAAAATGCAGAATCCCAAGTCGGCTGAACCACAGTGTGAATTGTTAACAAGATTTTCAGCTGATTTTCTATGAAAACTTCCGGTCTATATGGAGTGCATATGACAAATTATATACATGTGTGGCCGTGCATATATGCTTAGTCTCACCTATTGCAAATAGAACACAGCTCTCCATGGTCAGGTGTTTGCATCCCTAATGGCTTCCCACCAGTGAGAAAGACAGGAAGACTCAGAATACTTTTGCTATAATTCTCTGGTACATTTTGGTACTAGGAGGTCACTTTACATTCTTTCCACAATTCTATCCCTACCCTATGTACTCATAAAGAATCATTTAATTTTATCAACCTCCATTATATAAACATGCTTCTTGTTCATTTATTCTCTGTACACTCTTTCTCAGTCTTCCATTTCTTGTTTCACTACTTTCTTCTTTATTTTCTCATTTTCCTCAGTTCTTGTAATATCCTGAATTCAAGCTAATATTTCACCTACTTTTCCACACTCTCAATAAATCTGTTGCCAACACCTGATAAGCCAACACCATGCTTTGCATTTAGGAGGTAATTTTCTTTGGTTATTAGAGGATATCCTTCCTTCCTCATCAGTTTAGACAAATATTTGGTCAAATGACTCTTTAAATAAAAAATGATTCTTACCTTCTAATTTTCCACTTATTGTGTGGAATACTTTTTTAGGCATAGCCTTGGGTAAACACACATCCTTCTGTGAAGCAGTTTCACAGCCACTCTGTTAAAAGTAATATCAACAAATAATTTCAATGGAAAAATCCTAATAACGAAAAGTACCAAAATTTCCTAATTAAATCTTTTTTAAAAAATTTCACTATGAAGCAGTAATCTACCTAGCACATAGATTCTCTATGAAGCGTATCCTGAAAAATATCAAAAATAATTGGGGTGACACATGCAGAGGTGAGAAGATAAATTCTACACCTCTGATTTTATGTTTTCATATCATGCAATGCTAATATTTAAAAAAAAGTGATAACACATAATACCTCTAAATCCCAAGAATTTTCTTCCCCCTCCTTTTGTTTGGATTCTGATGGTATCATCTGATCTATAAAAATTTAGTAACAGATACATTCATGAGAACACTTCTCTACTGTAAATTTTTAAAACATATACAAATCTTTCATTCATGAATCTGTGGTTTTCCCTCTGTAGCCCATATATTCTATTTATCGATTACAATCACTACTTCTATAGTCAATCCATTAGAATTGAAGTCTAAAACATCGGAAATTTAATATTATATCATTCACTAGAATGCAGAAAAGTAGAAAGCTGACTAACCAGCACGAAGTATTTCCTCACAAAGCAGTCATACCCTCTTCTCCCGTGAAACACTGTATGTCCTATATTTGCTGTTCATTCAGAAAGCTTTTCTATTACCTATCATCTCTCATTTCTTTGTAAATTTTTATTTTGTAGTGTATCTTAGCTCGATTGACTCAGCAAATTCTATTACACGGTTCGTCAAAAAAAGATGATTTATCAACGAGTAAGATTTTTTAGGTATATTAACTTTTTGATGTTAGTAAACTATATGTCCAAGCCTTTTACACTTCAATAGGCCATGACAGCACATTGGGTGTGTTTTGGTTGTGTATATCTTTTAGGAATATAAGCTTAAAAAGATTTTATTGCATATAAGTTAAGAACTGCTTTAATTACAATGACGCAGTTCTTCCCTAATGCAGCAATATCTTCAGAGTTAGCTTGTTACACCTTGGAGAAACATCAGAAATGTATAGGAAACAGTAATTGTCTTAAGTAACCTAACGTTCCCACATATTATAGGATAAAAATCAAGGCCCACACAAGACTTGAGCTCTCAGGCCCGTGACAGAAAATGAATTTATACCAAAATTAACTCAGAGCAAGGTCCAAGGACCACCATCAGCAGCATCGCCTTAGAATTTATTAAAAATACAGAATCCCAAGTCGGCTGAATCACAGTGTGAATTGTTAACAAGGTTTTCAGCTGATTTTCTATGAAAACTTCTGGTCTACATGGAGTGTATCTGACAAATTACATACATGTGTGGCCGTGCATATAGGCTTAGACTCACTTATTGCAAATAGAACACAACTCTCCATGGTCAGGTGCTTCCATCCCTAATGGCTTTCCACCAGTGAGAAAAACAGGAAGAGTCAGATTACTTTTGCTGTTATTCTCTGGTAAATTTCGGTACTGGAAGGTTCGTTTATATTCCTCCCAAATTTCTAACCATATCCAATATACTAGTAAAGAATTATTTTTTTACATCCTCCATTATATAACCATGCTTCTTGTTCCTTCATGTATTCTCCGTACACTCTGTCTTTCTCAGTCTTCATTTCCTCTTTTACTACTTTCTTCTTTCTTATTTTCTCATTTTCCTCAGGTCTTGGAATATCTTGAATTCAAACGAATAATTCACCTCCTTTTCAGCACTCTCAATATAGTCTGCTACCAACACCTGATAAGACATGTAACTTTTCACCATTTCACTTCTCTTTTTTTCCGTGCTTTGCATTTAGGAGGTAATTTTCTTTGGTTATCAGAGGATATCCTTCCTCATCAGTTTAGAGAAATATTTGGTCAAATGACCCTTTAAATAAAAAAATGGTT
>NW_022322047.1:13083-16718 GCF_002776525.5 Piliocolobus tephrosceles | reverse complement strand
ACGTAAAGCTGACCCCACCCCAGCCATCCACACCAAGCACCCCCAGCTCACCGATTCCTGTAGATCTCTGCCCACTGAGTCCCAAAGAAGCGGCCCACGGGCTGTTTCCCGTCCTTGTCCTCATACTTGTACCTGCCAGTCAGCAGGCCCCCTGCGGGAAGGCAGCAATCAGCCCCAGGACCCAGAGTGCCCCAGAAGCTGCCACATCCCTCAGGGCTCTGGTCTAGGGGAGGGGCAGGGACCCAGGAGGGCTGAAGGACGCAGCCCAGCCTCTTGTCAAACCCTCCCTGCTTCCCAGGTCCTGGGCTGGGCATCTGCGGGTCAGGAATAGGCTGAGTCAGGGCCAGGAATGCTCCAGGTACCAGCCAGAGGGTTGTAGGCATAGAACCTCAGTCCAAAGTGCCTGAGGCAGGGGAAGAGCTCCGTTTCCACTTGCCGGGTGGTGGCGCTGTACATGCCCTGCAGGGAGACAGACCCCGGGGAGAAAGTGGATGTGTCAAAAGAAGGGACCTCAAATTTACCCTTATAGAGCCCTTATTTCAGACCTTATCAATTCTAGGACTTTAGCCATCTGGGCATATACTTATTCTTACTGGTGCTGGTGAAAGGGGCTATGCCCGAGGAAAATTCATTCATTCAGCCAACTTTCATGAGCACCAACTATGGGCTGGTTGTCAGATTTAGATTCTTAAGCCAAAAGTCAGGGTCCCTTCCCTCAAGGTTTTATAATAAGGTCAAGTATAACAGTTATAATCGAGTAATGAGGCAATCTTAATAGACTAGAAAGTTCTGTGACCAGTGCCTGGCACCAAGCCGGTGTACAAATATTTGTGCAATGAATCATGAGGAGGTAAACGAGGACCTGAGGTCTCAGGGTCTTCTGGGCCCATCTAGAAAGGCTTCCAGAGGACGAGACATGTATATGAGACCTGAACCCTTCTCCCAGGGAAGGGGCAGTGGCAGGGAAGGGGCAGTGGCGGGGAAGGGACAGTGGCAGGGAAGGGGCAGTGGCGGGGAAGGGACAGTGGTGGGGAAGGGACAGTGGGGGGGAAGGGACAGTGGCAGGGAAGGGGCAGTGGCAGGGAAGGGCATGTTCCAGGCTGAGTGCAGGGCCAGGTGGGGAAGGAAGGGTCCAAGGTGTACAGATAGGCAGGAAGGAAGCAGATGCCTAGTGGCCAGCCTGAGGAGCTTGAATGTTATTCTCAGGGTACCTGGGAGCCATCTGCAGGCTTTCAGCAGGGGGTGGCTGCTATGCAGAGGGCACAGGGGGCAGTCAGGGTGGCAAAGAGAGCCCAGGATGAGCAGAAGTTCTGGAGACCTTGGCCTCTGCAGCCCCAGCCCTCACCTGGTACACAGTGGGCACGATCCAGCCATTGCTCTTGCAGAGGGTACAGATCTCAGCCACTTCCCAGGCGGCATAGTTGGAGAGGCCAAGCTCCACGAACTTGCCCTGCATGGGTGAGGCTCCAGTCAGAACGCAGTGCAGCCCAGACCAGGAAGTGGAGGCCCGGGGGGGACCCTTGGGAGTGGGGCTGTTCCCTGCTCCACCCTGGGACCACCCTGGTACCTCTGATCTCACCCGTAGGAACAGGGTAAGGAGAACAGCAGCGGGCCACCTCCCAGAGCTCAGGGGTCCCCTCACCTCCTGGTGCAGCTGGTGGCAGGCGCGCAGTGTCTCTTCCACCGGGGTGCTGCGGTCAGGTGCATGTAGGTAGAAGAGGTCCACTCGGGGACACTGCAGCCGCTTCAGTGACGTCTCCAGCTGGAACCGGAGACTGTCAGGCTTCAGGGAGTTCCCAAACCATGGATTGGCCTTGGTAGCAATTTTCACTGAGAGGAGAGAGAAATGAAAATTCAGGGCTGGACGTGGTGGCTCAAGCCTGTAATCCCAGCACTCTGGGAGGCCGAGGCGGGTAAATCACCTGAGGTCAGGAATTTGAGACCATCCTGGCCAACATGGTGAAACCCCGTCTCTACTAAAAATACAGAAATTAGCTGGGAGTGGTTGTGTATGCCTGTAATCCCTGCTAGGGAGGCTAGGCACAAGAATTTCATGAACCGGCTGGGTGTGGTGGCTCACGCCTGTAATCCCAGCACTTTGGGAGGCTGAGGCAGGCGGATCACAAAGTCAGGAGTTCGAGACCATCCTAGCTAACATGGTGAAACCCTGTCTCTACTAAAAATACAAAAAATTAGCTGGGCATGGTGGTGGGCACCTGTAGTCCCAGCTACTCAGGAGGCTGAGGCAGGAGAATGGCATGAACCTGGGAGGCGGAGCTTGCAGTGAGCTGAGATCGCACCACTGCACTCCAGCTTGAGCAACAAAGCGAGAGTCTGTCTCAAAAAAGAAAAAAGAAAGAAAGAAAGAAACAATTGCATGAATCTGGGAGGTAGAGGTTGCAGCGAGCCTAGATCATTCCATTGCAGTAAAGCCTGGGCATCAGAGCAAGACTGTCAAAAAAAAAAAAAAAAAGTAAGCTTAACACTCTTCTCCCTGCCCCCTATTAAGAATCCTAGTTGAAGGCCGGGTTCAGTGGCTCAAACTTGTAATCCCAGCTATTCGGGAGGCTGAGGCACAAGAATCGCATGAACCCAGGAGGCAGAGGTTGCAGTGAGCCGAGATCTTGCCACTACACTCCAGCCTGTGGGCCAGAACCAGACTCGGTGTCAAAAAAAAAAAAAAAAAAATCCTAGTTGGAGATTAGGCACAGTGGCTCACCCCCATAAGGCCAACACTTAGGCCCAGGAGGGTGGATTTCCTGAGCCCAGGGGTTTGAGACCAGCCTGGGCAAAATGGTGAAACCCCGTCTCTACAAAAATTACAAAATTTGGCCGGGCATGGTGGCACATGCCTGTTAATCTCAGCTACTTGGGAGACTGAGTTAGAGGATCACATGAGCCTAGGAGGTCAAGGCTGTAGCGAGCAAATATTGTGCCACTGCACTCCAGCCTGGATGACAGAATGAGACCCTGTTTCAAAAGAAAAATTTAAAAAAGAATCCTAGATCCTAGTGGGCTGGAATAACAGGGGAGTGGAGAGTCCTCTTTCCACTTTTCACACTTAGAAAGTCACTTAGGCTGGCAGGAGGGCAGTCACTGGAGCCCTTGAGACCTGGGAGAGAGCAGGTTTGAGGAACTATTCATTTGGGATTTTTCCATGCCACCTCCACCCCTCTGCTTCTCAATTGAAATTAACTTCAGATCTGAGATCTGAGGACTTTCACCAGCCAACCTTGGACTCAAAGACAGAAGACAAAGCAGGTTTGAAAAAGAAAATTACAAAGTAGAAATAAGGGCCAGGCAGAGGGTGCAGATCTGTGTTGGCTCACACCTGTAATCTCAGCACTTTGGGAAGCCAGGGCAGGAGGATTACTCGAGCCCAGGAGTTGGAGACCAGCCTGGGCAACAAAGTGCGACTCTGGTTTCGATGAATAATACAAAAAATTAGCCAGGTGTGGTGGCACAGGTCTGTGTTAGTCCCAGCTACTCAGGAGGCGGAGGTGGGAGGATGGCTTGAGCCCTGAGAGGTCAAAGCTGCAATGAGCCATGATCGCACTATTGCACTCCAGCCTGGGTAAAAGAGCAAGGCCCTGTATCAAAAAAAAAAAAAAAAAAAAAAAAAAAAAAAAAAAAAC
>NW_022322047.1:0-12983 GCF_002776525.5 Piliocolobus tephrosceles | reverse complement strand
ACGCGCGCCCATAATTGAGCCATGATCGCACTATACTCCACCATCGGGAAAAAAAAAAAAAGCCCTAAAAAAAAAAAAAAAAAAAAAACTGGAAATAAGATCAGAGCTCTCACCAAGAGGCAGTCGGTGATCTAGAAAGAGCGTGGCACTGAGATGCGGGCACAGGCTTCTTTTGTTTGGAATGTACCATTTGGTGAATCAGAGGAGAAATGGACAAGACTCCACTCAGACACTCAGAGTGGAAGGAGGAAATGGTGCTAATATTAAGAACAAAGAAACAGCTAACATTTCCCAGCCCTCACTATGTGCCTGCCAGGCAGTGGCCTAAGCACTGCACGTGGCATCAGACTGAGGGTGGCTCCTCCTGCCCCTTTACACACATCCTCCCCTAGGGCTACACCTGCCTCCTCCAGCACCCACAGCGTTGCCAAATCACATTTGCCTTTCCACACCTATGCCCACTGCCCTGACGCCCTTGCCCCTCTTACTCCTCCTGGCAAACTCCTATCCATTCTTTCTTCACGGGGTCCCTCCCAAAAAGGGCTCACTTGGCTCCCCAGCCATCTCTAGAATTTGAACTTCCTGGAGTGGGTTAGTGCCCATTTCTCTCCAATAGCCTCAGACAGAGCCTCCCACAGAGAGGGCAGTGAGACCCTGTACCACACCCAATTCCCCATCATGCTAAGGGAGCTGGCAAGGTTCCCGGGCGGTGCCACCCTGGTGAGGTACCATTGTGAGTACCACAAGGTACTCAGAGCAAAGTCCAGGTCCCTGAGCAGGCTGGCGTGAGCGTAGGAGCAAGCAGAGAGTGTGCTGGGTCTAAACTCTGATTTCGGCTGTGCCAGGGTGTGCCAGGCGATAAGCACAGAATTTCTGCAGCTCAGGCCCATCAAGGAAGGGCACCTGCAGGGCACAGGTTGGGACAGGAGCTGCACAATGCCAGATTCCAATGTTTTTCGTGCTCCAGAGATGGGCTAGCCAAGTCATTCCAGGCGAGACCAAGTCATCCAGGCGTCAGTGAGGGTGATGGCTACCTCCAGGAAGACGAGAGAAAAGGAGTCCAGACAAAGTACTGTCCAGTTGTCCGGAGCTAGATGTGCCTGAGGAGCCTGGGGTTCCCAAGGCTGAGAGGTGGACGGGGGTTGGGAGTGGGGAACAAAGCCGTGGGTGCTGCCTGGGGCCAGGGAGAGCTGGGCGGTGCACAACTGTGGACAGGCTCAGCTCTGCACGGTGCAGAAGGAGAATCAGGGGCCACTGTTACCTCTGCAGTCGCTGCCCCCCAGTCCGAGCCCCAGGCCGCCCAGGATGGTCTCGGACTGGCCGTCGCTGTATAGGAAGGCCGTGTCTATCTCGGTGTGGCCTCGCTCCAGGAAGGCGCGCGTGACTGCGGCGCTGGTGGGCGCGTCCATGCGGCGCCCCATCTCCATGGCGCCCAGCACTGTGGCGGGCCGGGCCCGCGATAGCTGCCGGGACATGACGGCGGCAACGGGATACTGCCACAGCCCGGGCGCAGCGCGCAGCGGTCGGAAGCACCAGCCCCGGAGCTGGCGGCCGCGTGGCTTTAGGAACTGGCTCGAGCCCCGCCCACCGCGGAGTGGGGTTGAGAGCGCGGCGGAAGGTGCCCAACACCGCCCACGCGCTGGACTCCGCGCTCAACCACGAGGACCGTCTGGACTTGCACCAAGCAAGAGGCGAAATGGCTGTGGCTTCCTACCGGTGACTCACGTCTTGGCGATTTTAACACTCCTCAACGTCCGCAAGGGTGAGGGTGTCTAAGGGTGGCGACGATCCCCAAGGGCAGGGACTCCTCCCTGCCCCGTCGCCCCCCAACCCTGGGCCTCGCCGGCCCGGGAGCTGTCCCAGGTCTCTGTCTCCTCCAGGAGGGAGCTTAAGGAGTGGGGTGGACCTAAGGGCTGTTCCACCTGCCTGCCCTGCGGTTCAGGAGGACGAGGCTTACCAAAGGCTTAAGACAGAGTCCCTGTGGAGTGACATGGCTAAAGTCTTGAAAGAAAAGAACTGTTGGCATTGAATTCTGTACCTAAGTGGAAAAAATAAAAAATAATAAAAAAATAAAACTGACTGACTGTGGTGACTTACACCTGTAATCTCAACACTTTGGGAGATCAAGGCAGGAGAATAGACTAAGCCCAGGAGTTTGAATCCAGCCTGGCAACATAGGGAGGCCCTGTCTCAAAAGAAAAAAAGAAAAAGGAAGATAGAAAAATGGACCAATGCCCAGCTGCAGTGTGCTGTGATAGCTCCACTGCACTCTGCCCTGGGTGACAGAGGGCAAATCTGTCTCCAAATACAAAAGAAAAAAAAAAAAAAAAGACAAATAGACAGATGGAACAAATGAAAAACCAACAGCAAGATTAATTTAAACCTAATCATATCAATAATTACATTAAATATAAATGAAAAAAATACTTACAAGTAAAAGGCACAGATTGTTAGAATGGATAAAAAAGCAAAACCCAACTATATAGTAAATATTAGAAAACTATTGAAATATATAAACAGAGTGAGTGAACAGTAAAAAGATGGACCAGGCGTGGTGGCTCACGCCTGTAATCCCAGCACTTTGGGAGGCCAAGGGGGGCAGATCACCTGTGGTCAAGAGTTGGAGACCAGCCTAACTAAAATGGAGAAACCCTGTCTCTATTAAAAATACAAAATTAGCCGGGCGTGGTGGTGCATGCCTGTAATCCCAGCTACCTGGGAGGCTGAGGCAGGAGAATCGCTTGAACCTGGGAGGCGGAGGTTGCCATGAGCCAAGATCGCACCATTGCACTCCACTCCAGCCTAGGTAACAAGAGCAAAATTCTGTCTCAAAAACAAAAAAGAAAAGAAAAGAAAAAGGTAAAAAGATGGGAAAAGACATACCTTGACAAAACTAAATTTTAAAAAGTTGGAATGGCTACGTCAATATCAGACAAAGTAGATTTCAAAACAAAAAATACTGGCCCACACAGTGGTTGACACCTGTAATCTCAGCACTTTGGGAGGCTGAAAAGGGAGGATTGCTTGAGCCCAGGAGTTTGAGACCAGGCTGGGCAACACAGAGAGATCTTACCTCTACAAAAAAATTGTTTTAAAGATTATCACAATGTGGTAGCATGTGCCTGTGGTCCCAGTTATTCAGGAGGCTGAGGTGGGAGGATCAGCTGAGCCTGGGAAGTCAAGGCTACAGTGAGCTGTGTTCATGCCACTGCACTCCAACCTGGGCAGCAGATTGAGACCCTGTCTCAAAACAACAACAACAACAACAACAAAAACCTACCAAAGAGGGACAAAGAGGTCAATTAACAAAGAAAATATAATCCTCAATGTATATGCAAATAAAAGTAGAGCATCAAAATGCATGAAAAGCAATAATAGAACTTAAGAAGAAATAGACAAATACAAAATTATAGTTGGAGGTTTCAACACACCACTCTCAACAGTTGTAGAACAGTTATCAGTCATAATTTACAGAAACTCAGTAAAGGTATACAAGACTTGAACAGGCCAGGCGCCGTGGCTCGCGCCTGTAATCCCAGCACTTTGGGAGGCTGAGGCGGGTGGATCACGAGGTCAGGAGTTCAAGACCAGCCTGGCCAAGATGGTGAAACCCTGTCTCTACTAAAAATGCAAAAAGTTAGCCAGACGTGGTGGCACAGTAATCTCAGCTACTTGGGAGGCTGAAGCAAAGAATTGCTTGAACCCAGGAGGCAGAGGTTGCAGTGAGCCGAGATAGTGCCACTGCACTCCAGCATGGGTGACAGAGCAAGACTCCATCTCAAAAAAAAAAAGAAGACTTGAATAACACTATTTAACCAATTCCACATAAACAACATGAATGGAATACCCAGCAACAGCAGAATGTGCATTCAAGTGCACATCCACCAAGATATACCGTCTTTGGAGGCATAAACAAGTCTTAATACGTGCAAAAGAGGCCGGGCATGGTGGCTCACATCTGTAATCCCAGCACTTTGAGAGACAGAGGCAGGGAGATCACTTGAGGTCAGGCGTTCCAGATCAGCCTGGTCAACATGGTGAGAATCCATCTCTACTAAAAATATAAAAAATAGACAGGCATGGTGGCATGCACCTGTAATCTCAGCTACTCGAGAGGCTGAGGCAGGAAAATCACTTGAACCTGGGAGACAGAGGTTGCAGTGAGCCAAGATCATGCCACTGCACTCCAGCCTGGGCAACAGAGTGAGATTCCGTCTAAAAAAGAAAATAACAAAAATAAATTAACAGGCCGGGTGTGGTAGCTCACGCCTGTAATCCAAACATGTTTGGAGGTCGAGGCAGGCAGATTACCTGAGGTCAGGGGTTCTCTAGACCAGCCTGGCCAACATGGTGAAACCCCATCTCTACTAAAAATACAAAAATTAGCCGGAGGTGGTGGCGTATGCCTATAATCCCAGTTACTCAGGAGGCTGAGGCAGGAAAATTGCTTGACCCCAGCAGGTGGAGGTTACAGTGAACCGAGATCGCACCACTGCACTCCAGCCTGGGCAACAGAGTGAGACTCCAACTCAAAAAAAAAGAAAGAAAAGAAAAGGGGAAAAAAAGAAAAGAAATAAATGAACACATAAATTTCAAAGGATTTAAATAATACAAAGTACATCTCTGAACACAATGGAATTAAACTAGAAAATAATAACAGAACTGGCTGGGCGCGGTGGCTCAAGCCTGTAATCCCAGCACTTTGGGAGGCCGAGACGGGCGGATCACGAGGTCAGGAGATCGAGACCATCCTGGCTAACCCGGTGAAACCCCGTCTCTACTAAAAAAAAAAAATTAGCCGGGTGAGGTGGCGGGCGCCTGTAGTCCCAGCTACTCGGGAGGCTGAGGCAGGAGAATGGCATAAACCCGGGAGGCGGAGCTTGCAGTGAGCTGAGATCCGGCCACTGCACTCCAGCCTGGGCGACAGAGCTAGACTCCGTCTCAAAAAGAAAAAAAAAAAAAAAATAACAGAACTTAGAGCCTGAGAGGGAACTGAAAATAAGTAAATAGGTAAATAAATAAATAGAATAAAAAGGAAAAATAGAAAATAATAACAGAATGATATCTGGAAAATCCCTACATATTTGGATTTTAAATTACCCATGGATCGAAGATGTAATCTCAAGGAAAATTAGATCATATTTTGAACTGAATGAAAGCAAAAACATGACATGTCAAATTTTCTGAGATGCAGCCACAGTAGTGCTAAGAAGGAAATTTATAGCAATTTATAGCATCACTTTGACATATAAAAGAAGAAATATCTCAAATCAATAATGTAAGCATTCACTTTTTTTTTTTTTTTTGAGACGAACTCTCCCTCTGTTGTACAGACTGGAGTGCAGTGGTGTGATCTCTGCTCACTGCAACCTTGGCCTCCCAGGTTCAAGCAATTCTCCTGCCTCAGCTCCTGAATAGCTGGAATTACAGGCATGTGCCACCACACCTGGCTAATTTTTGTATTTTTAGTAGAGACAGCATCTCGCCTTGTTGGCCAGCTGGTCTCGAACTCCTGGCCTCAAGGGATCCCCTCCCACCTCAGCCTCCCAAAGTGTTGGGATTACAGGTGTGAGCCACTGCACCTGAGTGGGTCTTTTCTTTTATTAAGTTGTAAGAGTCCTGTCTCTTTTCTAGCTACAAGTTCCTTAACAGATACATGATTTGCAAAATACTATCCCATTCTGTGGGTTGTCTTTTCACTTTCTTGATAATGTTCTCTGAAGCACGAACATTCTAAACTTTGATGGTGTTGACTTTACTTTTTCTTTTGCCACGTGTGCTTTAGGTGTCAATATCTAAGAAACCACTGCCTAATCCAAAGTCATACTTACTCCAGTATTTTCTTCTAAGAGTTTTACAGTTTTACCTTATACATTTAGGTGGCTGATTCGTTTGAGTTAATATTTTGTGTATGGTATGGGGAAAGGGTCTCAAACTCCTGGGGTCAACGCCCCCCACAACGCCCGACTCATTTTTGTGTGTTTTTAGTAGAGACGGGGTTTCACGTGTTTAGCCAGGATGGTCTCGATCTCCTGACCTAGTGATCCGCCCGCCTCGGCCTCCCAAAGTGCTGGGATTACAGGCATGAGCCACCACGCCCAGCCTCACTTTCTTTATGCAGTCTTTAAAGCAAAAGAGTTCTAAACTTTGATGATGTCTAATTTAATTTCTCTTTTGTTGTGTGTACTTCTGAGGAACAATTGCCCAATCCAAGGCCACAAGATTTATCCCTATATTTTCTTTTTCCTTCTTTGAGACAGAGTCTCACTCTGTCACCGAGGCTGGAGTGGAGTGGCACAATTTTGGCTCATTGCAACCTCTGCCTCTTGGGCTCAAGTGATTCTGGTGCCTCAGCCACCAGAGTAGCTGGGATTACAGGAGTGTGCCACCATCGTGGCCCTGTATTTTCTTCTAAAAGTTTTTATAATTTTAGCCCATAGATTTAGGTCTATGACTCATGTTGTGTTTATTTTCTTATGTATGGTATGAGGAAGGGGTCCAACTTCATTCTCTTACTTGCAAATATCTAGATGTTGTTGAAGATGGTTATTTTCTTCCTCTTTTATTTATTTATTTATTTATTTATTTATTTATTTATTTATTTATTTATTTATGTTTCTGAGACAGAATCTCACTCTGTTGCCCAGGCTGGAGTGCAGTGGCACGATCTGGGCTCACTGCAAGCTCCGCCTCCCAGGTTAACACCACTCTCCTGCCTCAGCCTCCCGAGTAGCTGGGACTACAGGTGCCCACCACCACGCCAGGCTAATTTTTTGTATTTTCAGTAGAGATGGGGTTTCACTGTGTTAGCCAGGATGGTCGCTATCTCCTGACCTCATGATCTGCCCACCTTGGCCTCCCAAAGTGCTGGGATTACAGGCGTGAGTCACCACACCCGGCCTGAAGATGGTTATTTTCCTTGTTGAATTGTCTTGACACTTTTTAAAATTAATTGACAATATATGAAAGGGTTTACTGCTGGAGTCTAAATTCTAATCCATTGATTTATGTCTAGCCTTATGCCAGGACCACACTGTCTTTAGCACTGTCGTTGTTTTTTCTGTTTATTTGCTTGTTTTTGTTTTGTTTTGTTTGGAGACGCAGTCTCACTCTGTCGCCCAGGCTGGAGTGTAGTGGCCTGATCTCGGCTCACTGCAACCTTCCTCTCCCAGATTCAAGCAATTCTCCCTGCCTCAGCCTCACTAGTAGCTGGGATTACAGGCACCTGCCACCACGCCCAGCTATGTAGTTTTGTAGTAAGTTCTGAAATCAGAAAGTGTCAGTCCTCCAACTGTGTTCTTTTTCAAGCATATTTTGGGTATCCTGGGTGCCCTGAATTTCCCTGTGAATTTTAGAACCAGTTTTCCAATTTCTGTGGTCTAAAAAAAAAAAAAAAAAAAAAAAGGCTGGCTGAGCGTGGTGGCTGGTGCCTGTAATCCCAGCATTCGAGGCACCAAGAGGGGCATATCAACTGAGGTCAGGAGTTCAAGACCAGCCTGGACAACATGGCAAAACTCAGTCTCTACAAAAATACACAAATTAACCAGGTGGGTGGCTCACACCTCTAATCCCAGCTACTCAGGAAGCTGTGCAGGAAAAATCACTTGAACCCAGGAGATGGAGGTTGCAATGAGCCAAGATTGCGCCACTGCACTCTAGCCTAGGAGACAGAGTGAGACTCCATCTTGAAGAAAAAAAAAAAAAAGCCAGTTGGGATTTGGACAAGGATTATGTTGAATTTTCTCATCATCTTGGGGGATTTTGTCATTTTAAGCAATTGTATTTTGGTGTGTTTTATTGTCCAAAGATAACTGACAGACCATCACACATCAGGGAGAATCTATGTTGTATGGATAAAAAGAATCAGGGGTTGACTTCTTTTTATAAAGAATAAATTTTGTCTGTAGGGTGTCTCCCTCTGGTCAGCAGATGGGACTTTTCTTGGGGTCAGGCTTTTGGATGAGTAGTGTTATCTAAATTTCCAATTTGGGCCCCTTTTATCATTTTAAGGGGCTCCTCCAAGTATTGCCTGCTGCCCTGCCCACAGCTGGAGGGATTTTGCTGCAATGGTCAAACAGTAACCACCACACCTGGGATTTTCCTTTCCCAGCCTTGAGTGCCTCCTGTTTGGAGTAGGGGTGTAGGGGTGTTCTGAGGAAAATGTGGACCCCGCTGCCCTTGCCCCCAAGCCCAATAAAAAGAAGCCCAGAACCACCACTGAGAAAGTTGCGGATGAAAAGACAGGAGGCTTTAGCTAAGACAAGAGGAAAGCCATTGCCGAGATTATGGAATATTAAAAATGTTCCACATTAATACAGTTTGAATGTTTTCTCCGCTTCAAATCCCATGTTGAAATGTGACCTCCAGGCCAGGTGCTATGGCTCACGCCTGTAATTCCAGCACTTTGGGAGGCTGAGGCGGGCAGATCACGAGGTCAGGAGTTCGAGACCAGCCTGGTCAACACAGTGAAACCCCATCTCTGCTAAAAATACAAAAATTAGCCGGGGTAGTGGCGGGCGCCTGTAGTCCCAGCTACTCGGGAGGCTGAGGCAGAAGAATCGCTTGAACCCGGGAGGCGGTGGTTGCAGTGAGCCGAGATCGTGCCACTGCATTCCATGTGGGTGACAGAACTAGACTCTGTCAAAAAAAGAAAGGGAAGGGAAGGGAAGGGGAGGGGAGGGAGGAGGAGGGGAGGGGAGGGGAGGGGAACCTCTAGTGTTGGAAGAGGGCCTTGTGGGAGGTGTTTGGGTCACTGGGGCGGATCCCTCATGAATGGCTTGGTGCTATCCTCATGATAATAAATTCTTCCTCCATTACTTCACATGGGACCTGGTTGTTTAAAAGAGCCTGGCACCTTCTCCCTCTTGCTCCCTCTCTTGTCATGTGATATGCCTGCTCCCTTTTTCCCCTTCCACCATGATTGTAAACTTCCCGACGCCCTCACTAGAAGCAGGAACTGGCGTCATGCTCTTCTTATAGCCAGCAGAAATGTGAGCCAAATAAGTCTCTTTTCTTTAAAACGTACCCAGCCTCAGGTGTTCCTTTTTAGCAATGTAAATGGACCAACATAGAAAATGGGTATTGAGGAGGGCAGCATTACTGTAACAATACCTGAAAATGGATGCGGAAGCAGCTTTGGACCTGGGTAATGGACAGGAGTTGGAGGAGTTTGGAGGGCTCAGAAGATGACAGGAAGATAAGGGAAAGTCTGGAACTTCTTAAAGACTTGTTAAGTAGTTGTGACCAAAATGTACTAGAAATACAGACAATGAAGGCCAGGCCGAGGAGATCTCAAATGGAAATGGGGAATTTATCGGGAGCTAGACCAAAGGTCACCCATGTTATCCCTTAGCAAAGAGCTTGGCTGCATTGTGTTCTTTTTTTTTTTTTTTTTTGAGACGGAGTCTCGCTCTGTCGCCCAGGCTGGAGTGTAGTGGCCAGATCTCAGCTCACTGCAAGCTCCGCCTCCCGGGTTTACGCCATTCTCCTGCCTCAGCCTTCCAAGTAGCTGGGACTACAGGCACCCGCCACCTCGCCCGGCTAGTTTTTTTGTATTTTTTAGTAGAGATGGGGTTTCACCGTGTTAGCCAGGATGGTCTCGATCTCCTGACCTCGTGATCCGCCCATCTCGGCCTCCCAAAGTGCTGGGATTACAGGCTTGAGCCACCGTGCCTGGCCTCATTGTGTTCTTGTTCAAGGGATTTGTGGAAGGTTCAACTGAATAATGATGACCGAGAGCATCCGGTGGGAGAAATTTCAAAGCTGCAAAGCATTCAGGATGTGGCATTCTTGTTTCCAAAAACCTACAGTCAGATACAGGAGCCAAGGAATGAATTACAGTTGGAATTCATAATTAAAAGGGAACTGGAGTGTAATAGCTTGAGAATTGGCAGCCTGGCCATGTGATGAAGAAGGAAAGAGCATTTTGGCAGAGGAATTCACGTCGGCTGTAGAACAACCACTTGCTAGAGAGATGAGAATGACTAAAAGGGAGTCAAGTGCTAATGGCCAAGATGATGGGAAAAGGGCTCAAAGCCATTTCAGAAGACTTCAGGACAAACTTCACAGATGCTGCTAGGGCAATGCCGGGGGGAATGTGAGGCTGGAGCCCCCACACACAGTCTCCACTAGGGCACTGCCCAGTGGAGCTGTGGGAAAGAGGCTACTACTCTCCAGACCCCAGGATTGTGGAGCCACCAGCAGCTTGTGCCCAGAGCCTGGAAAAGCCACGGGCACTTACTCCAACCAGTGAGACCAGCCATGGGGCTGCATCCTGCAAAGCCACATAAGTGGAGCTGCCCAAGGCCTTGGAAGCCCACCCCTTGCACCAGTGTTGACAGGATGTGGGAAATGGAGTCCAGGATTATCTTGGAGCTTTACATTTATGACGCCTGCCCTACTGGGTTTCAGACTTGCGGGGGCCTGTTGCCCCTTTCTTTTGGCCGATTTCTCCCTTTTGCAATGGGAATGTTACCCAAAGCCGGCACCACCATTGTATCATGGAAGTAAATGACTTGGTTTTGATTATACAGGTTCATAGGTGGATAAAACTTACCTTGAGTCTCGGGTGAGACTTTGGACTTAGATTGAGTTGACGCTGGAACAAGTTAAGACTTTGAGTGACTATTGGGAAATGATGACTGTATTTTGCAATGTGAGAAGAACATGACATTTGGGGGGGGGGTACTGGCACAATGATATCATTAGGGTTTTTTTTCTCCTCCAAATCTCATGTTGCAATGTGATCAATGTTAGAGGTGGACCTGGTGGGGGGTGTTAGGGTTTGGGGGCAAATCCCTCATGAATGGCTTGGTGTCATGCTTACAGTAATGAGCGAGTTCCGGCTTTATGAGTTCATACAGGATCTGGTTGTTTAAAAGAGCCTGGAATTTCCTCCCCTGTCTCTTGCTCCCTCTCTTGCCATGTGACACGCTGGCTCCGCTTCCCCTTCTGCCATGATTGTAAGCTTCCTGAGGCCCTCGCCAGGAGTAGATGCCGGCACCACACCCCCTTGTACAGACTGCAGAACCGTGAGCCAAAGAAACCTCTTTTCTTTATTAATGATCCAGTCTCAGGTATCTTTCACAGCAACGCAAACAGACGAACACACAGCATCCTGGGAGGCTTTATTCTTCATCTGGTGGTGACTCTACTGTTAAGTTTTTGTTCAAATAGTTCCGTTCCTAAGAATTTACTGAGGCAGTTCTAAATTAAAGAAAGCGTGAGAGACAAAAGAGGTTACAGAAGAGCCTTGGGCAGCCTGAGAAACGATGGACCTAGCGGAAGTAGTTGGGACATTCGTAAGCAACCAAATTCCAGGCTTGATTAAAGGCGTCCACGACAGCCGGCTTCAGGGGCCCTTCCTCTGCCGCTGCCAAGTTCTGCTCCAGCTGCTCCAGGCTGGACATGCCCAGGATGACCGCGTCCCCGTGGGCACCCTGCAAGGGAGACGGCCAGACTTCAGCCTTCTGCTGCACAGCGACTCCACTCACAGCCCTCCCAGCCACCTCCCTGCTGAGATTTGGGCACTCTTGTATCCCAGACGTCCAGAAATAAGATGCCTTGGATAGCTGTACCCATGTGACTCGAAACCTGTATCCTTTCCCCTACTGCCACACGATACTTCCAGACAGACTTACATTCACAGCCTGGTTCTGCCCCCCAGCAGCTGTGTAAACGTGGCTAAGTTACTAAACCTCTCTGAGACTCAATCGTCTTCTCTATTTTCAACATGGTTATGGGTGTGAAAAATTATGTAGAGTGCTTAGCTCCTGTTTATTGAGCACCTACTGTATATATGCCAGACACTATTGCAACATCTGAGGCTGAAGCTGGATATAAATTTGAATGAGGAAGACATGGTGTACCAAGAGAGGGAAACTCCAGCTCCCACCAAAGGATGAGACTAGTGGGTTTTACAGTTAAACCTGTGTTAAAATGCATTCCCCTTTCATAGCTGGGCGAAACTCAGGTTCCTCATCAATAACACCGGGACAGTCATTTCATAAAGCTGAAGGAATAATGAAATCCCTGCAGCAAAGCCCTTATTACAAAGCCTGGTACGCAGATACCATCAAGGCCAATGGGAAGGCCGAGCGCAGTGGCTCACACCTGTAATCCCGGCACTTTCAGAGGCTGAGGAGGGTGAATTATCTGAGCTCAGGAGTTTGAGACCAGCCTGAGCAACATGGTGAAACCCCATCTCTACTACAAATACAAACAATTAGCGGGGCATGGTGGCGCATGCCTGTAATCCCAGCTACTCGGGAGGCTGAGACAAAAGAATTGCTTCAGCCCAGGTGGCAGAATTTGCAATGACCTGAGATCGTGCCACTGCACTCCCACCTGGGCGACAGAGTGAGACTCTGTCTCCAAAAAAAATAAAACATAGAAAAAGACCAGTGGGAAGAATGTTTGTGAGAGTTTAAAGAAAGAGAAATTTTAGAGGAATCAATAAACAAATGTTTTAGCCCTCATCCAAATATATTGCTGGTCCCCTGAGAAGGGAAGGAGCTGAGCGCCCAGGGTCTCTGGTTACCTGCAGCTGTGAGTGGTGGTACATCCACCGGAGGGCGGCCGAGGTCATGCTGGGGGCGCTGGCGTCATACGCAGCCTGCAGGGCCTTCTCCACCAGGGCAATGCCCTCGAAGTGGTTCTCCTTCCAGTAGCTGGGAAGGGGGGACAGTGGCACAGGGCACAGGAGTCAGTACCATGGGGGTCACACTGGGAGCCACAACCAAAGAGCCAACTGAGGGCTACTGCCCCACCCCAAACCCTGCAGCCCTAAGGGACAGGTGCGCTCTCCAGCCATGCGTCTCCCACTTTGCTAGGTGTCAGAACCACCCAGGATGCTGGGCCCCTCAGCAGAGACCTCAAAGAGTCTTTATTCCTGACGACTCAGCAGCCTGCTCTTATTTTCCTTAGGGACACGAAGGCCACTGGGATGGAACAGGACTCGGCCCCAGGCCTCCTGGACCTCCCTC
>NW_022322046.1:3735-16718 GCF_002776525.5 Piliocolobus tephrosceles | reverse complement strand
GAGGGAGGTCCAGGAGGCCTGGGGCCGAGTCCTGTTCCATCCCAGTGGCCTTCGTGTCCCTAAGGAAAATAAGAGCAGGCTGCTGAGTCGTCAGGAATAAAGACTCTTTGAGGTCTCTGCTGAGGGGCCCAGCATCCTGGGTGGTTCTGACACCTAGCAAAGTGGGAGACGCATGGCTGGAGAGCGCACCTGTCCCTTAGGGCTGCAGGGTTTGGGGTGGGGCAGTAGCCCTCAGTTGGCTCTTTGGTTGTGGCTCCCAGTGTGACCCCCATGGTACTGACTCCTGTGCCCTGTGCCACTGTCCCCCCTTCCCAGCTACTGGAAGGAGAACCACTTCGAGGGCATTGCCCTGGTGGAGAAGGCCCTGCAGGCTGCGTATGACGCCAGCGCCCCCAGCATGACCTCGGCCGCCCTCCGGTGGATGTACCACCACTCACAGCTGCAGGTAACCAGAGACCCTGGGCGCTCAGCTCCTTCCCTTCTCAGGGGACCAGCAATATATTTGGATGAGGGCTAAAACATTTGTTTATTGATTCCTCTAAAATTTCTCTTTCTTTAAACTCTCACAAACATTCTTCCCACTGGTCTTTTTCTATGTTTTATTTTTTTTGGAGACAGAGTCTCACTCTGTCGCCCAGGTGGGAGTGCAGTGGCACGATCTCAGGTCATTGCAAATTCTGCCACCTGGGCTGAAGCAATTCTTTTGTCTCAGCCTCCCGAGTAGCTGGGATTACAGGCATGCGCCACCATGCCCCGCTAATTGTTTGTATTTGTAGTAGAGATGGGGTTTCACCATGTTGCTCAGGCTGGTCTCAAACTCCTGAGCTCAGATAATTCACCCTCCTCAGCCTCTGAAAGTGCCGGGATTACAGGTGTGAGCCACTGCGCTCGGCCTTCCCATTGGCCTTGATGGTATCTGCGTACCAGGCTTTGTAATAAGGGCTTTGCTGCAGGGATTTCATTATTCCTTCAGCTTTATGAAATGACTGTCCCGGTGTTATTGATGAGGAACCTGAGTTTCGCCCAGCTATGAAAGGGGAATGCATTTTAACACAGGTTTAACTGTAAAACCCACTAGTCTCATCCTTTGGTGGGAGCTGGAGTTTCCCTCTCTTGGTACACCATGTCTTCCTCATTCAAATTTATATCCAGCTTCAGCCTCAGATGTTGCAATAGTGTCTGGCATATATACAGTAGGTGCTCAATAAACAGGAGCTAAGCACTCTACATAATTTTTCACACCCATAACCATGTTGAAAATAGAGAAGACGATTGAGTCTCAGAGAGGTTTAGTAACTTAGCCACGTTTACACAGCTGCTGGGGGGCAGAACCAGGCTGTGAATGTAAGTCTGTCTGGAAGTATCGTGTGGCAGTAGGGGAAAGGATACAGGTTTCGAGTCACATGGGTACAGCTATCCAAGGCATCTTATTTCTGGACGTCTGGGATACAAGAGTGCCCAAATCTCAGCAGGGAGGTGGCTGGGAGGGCTGTGAGTGGAGTCGCTGTGCAGCAGAAGGCTGAAGTCTGGCCGTCTCCCTTGCAGGGTGCCCACGGGGACGCGGTCATCCTGGGCATGTCCAGCCTGGAGCAGCTGGAGCAGAACTTGGCAGCGGCAGAGGAAGGGCCCCTGAAGCCGGCTGTCGTGGACGCCTTTAATCAAGCCTGGAATTTGGTTGCTTACGAATGTCCCAACTACTTCCGCTAGGTCCATCGTTTCTCAGGCTGCCCAAGGCTCTTCTGTAACCTCTTTTGTCTCTCACGCTTTCTTTAATTTAGAACTGCCTCAGTAAATTCTTAGGAACGGAACTATTTGAACAAAAACTTAACAGTAGAGTCACCACCAGATGAAGAATAAAGCCTCCCAGGATGCTGTGTGTTCGTCTGTTTGCGTTGCTGTGAAAGATACCTGAGACTGGATCATTAATAAAGAAAAGAGGTTTCTTTGGCTCACGGTTCTGCAGTCTGTACAAGGGGGTGTGGTGCCGGCATCTACTCCTGGCGAGGGCCTCAGGAAGCTTACAATCATGGCAGAAGGGGAAGCGGAGCCAGCGTGTCACATGGCAAGAGAGGGAGCAAGAGACAGGGGAGGAAATTCCAGGCTCTTTTAAACAACCAGATCCTGTATGAACTCATAAAGCCGGAACTCGCTCATTACTGTAAGCATGACACCAAGCCATTCATGAGGGATTTGCCCCCAAACCCTAACACCCCCCACCAGGTCCACCTCTAACATTGATCACATTGCAACATGAGATTTGGAGGAGAAAAAAAACCCTAATGATATCATTGTGCCAGTACCCCCCCCCCAAATGTCATGTTCTTCTCACATTGCAAAATACAGTCATCATTTCCCAATAGTCACTCAAAGTCTTAACTTGTTCCAGCGTCAACTCAATCTAAGTCCAAAGTCTCACCCGAGACTCAAGGTAAGTTTTATCCACCTATGAACCTGTATAATCAAAACCAAGTCATTTACTTCCATGATACAATGGTGGTGCCGGCTTTGGGTAACATTCCCATTGCAAAAGGGAGAAATCGGCCAAAAGAAAGGGGCAACAGGCCCCCGCAAGTCTGAAACCCAGTAGGGCAGGCGTCATAAATGTAAAGCTCCAAGATAATCCTGGACTCCATTTCCCACATCCTGTCAACACTGGTGCAAGGGGTGGGCTTCCAAGGCCTTGGGCAGCTCCACTTATGTGGCTTTGCAGGATGCAGCCCCATGGCTGGTCTCACTGGTTGGAGTAAGTGCCCGTGGCTTTTCCAGGCTCTGGGCACAAGCTGCTGGTGGCTCCACAATCCTGGGGTCTGGAGAGTAGTAGCCTCTTTCCCACAGCTCCACTGGGCAGTGCCCTAGTGGAGACTGTGTGTGGGGGCTCCAGCCTCACATTCCCCCCGGCATTGCCCTAGCAGCATCTGTGAAGTTTGTCCTGAAGTCTTCTGAAATGGCTTTGAGCCCTTTTCCCATCATCTTGGCCATTAGCACTTGACTCCCTTTTAGTCATTCTCATCTCTCTAGCAAGTGGTTGTTCTACAGCCGACGTGAATTCCTCTGCCAAAATGCTCTTTCCTTCTTCATCACATGGCCAGGCTGCCAATTCTCAAGCTATTACACTCCAGTTCCCTTTTAATTATGAATTCCAACTGTAATTCATTCCTTGGCTCCTGTATCTGACTGTAGGTTTTTGGAAACAAGAATGCCACATCCTGAATGCTTTGCAGCTTTGAAATTTCTCCCACCGGATGCTCTCGGTCATCATTATTCAGTTGAACCTTCCACAAATCCCTTGAACAAGAACACAATGAGGCCAGGCACGGTGGCTCAAGCCTGTAATCCCAGCACTTTGGGAGGCCGAGATGGGCGGATCACGAGGTCAGGAGATCGAGACCATCCTGGCTAACACGGTGAAACCCCATCTCTACTAAAAAATACAAAAAAACTAGCCGGGCGAGGTGGCGGGTGCCTGTAGTCCCAGCTACTTGGAAGGCTGAGGCAGGAGAATGGCGTAAACCCGGGAGGCGGAGCTTGCAGTGAGCTGAGATCTGGCCACTACACTCCAGCCTGGGCGACAGAGCGAGACTCCGTCTCAAAAAAAAAAAAAAAAAAGAACACAATGCAGCCAAGCTCTTTGCTAAGGGATAACATGGGTGACCTTTGGTCTAGCTCCCGATAAATTCCCCATTTCCATTTGAGATCTCCTCGGCCTGGCCTTCATTGTCTGTATTTCTAGTACATTTTGGTCACAACTACTTAACAAGTCTTTAAGAAGTTCCAGACTTTCCCTTATCTTCCTGTCATCTTCTGAGCCCTCCAAACTCCTCCAACTCCTGTCCATTACCCAGGTCCAAAGCTGCTTCCGCATCCATTTTCAGGTATTGTTACAGTAATGCTGCCCTCCTCAATACCCATTTTCTATGTTGGTCCATTTACATTGCTAAAAAGGAACACCTGAGGCTGGGTACGTTTTAAAGAAAAGAGACTTATTTGGCTCACATTTCTGCTGGCTATAAGAAGAGCATGACGCCAGTTCCTGCTTCTAGTGAGGGCGTCGGGAAGTTTACAATCATGGTGGAAGGGGAAAAAGGGAGCAGGCATATCACATGACAAGAGAGGGAGCAAGAGGGAGAAGGTGCCAGGCTCTTTTAAACAACCAGGTCCCATGTGAAGTAATGGAGGAAGAATTTATTATCATGAGGATAGCACCAAGCCATTCATGAGGGATCCGCCCCAGTGACCCAAACACCTCCCACAAGGCCCTCTTCCAACACTAGAGGTTCCCCTCCCCTCCCCTCCCCTCCTCCTCCCTCCCCTCCCCTTCCCTTCCCTTCCCTTTCTTTTTTTGACAGAGTCTAGTTCTGTCACCCACATGGAATGCAGTGGCACGATCTCGGCTCACTGCAACCACCGCCTCCCGGGTTCAAGCGATTCTTCTGCCTCAGCCTCCCGAGTAGCTGGGACTACAGGCGCCCGCCACTACCCCGGCTAATTTTTGTATTTTTAGCAGAGATGGGGTTTCACTGTGTTGACCAGGCTGGTCTCGAACTCCTGACCTCGTGATCTGCCCGCCTCAGCCTCCCAAAGTGCTGGAATTACAGGCGTGAGCCATAGCACCTGGCCTGGAGGTCACATTTCAACATGGGATTTGAAGCGGAGAAAACATTCAAACTGTATTAATGTGGAACATTTTTAATATTCCATAATCTCGGCAATGGCTTTCCTCTTGTCTTAGCTAAAGCCTCCTGTCTTTTCATCCGCAACTTTCTCAGTGGTGGTTCTGGGCTTCTTTTTATTGGGCTTGGGGGCAAGGGCAGCGGGGTCCACATTTTCCTCAGAACACCCCTACACCCCTACTCCAAACAGGAGGCACTCAAGGCTGGGAAAGGAAAATCCCAGGTGTGGTGGTTACTGTTTGACCATTGCAGCAAAATCCCTCCAGCTGTGGGCAGGGCAGCAGGCAATACTTGGAGGAGCCCCTTAAAATGATAAAAGGGGCCCAAATTGGAAATTTAGATAACACTACTCATCCAAAAGCCTGACCCCAAGAAAAGTCCCATCTGCTGACCAGAGGGAGACACCCTACAGACAAAATTTATTCTTTATAAAAAGAAGTCAACCCCTGATTCTTTTTATCCATACAACATAGATTCTCCCTGATGTGTGATGGTCTGTCAGTTATCTTTGGACAATAAAACACACCAAAATACAATTGCTTAAAATGACAAAATCCCCCAAGATGATGAGAAAATTCAACATAATCCTTGTCCAAATCCCAACTGGCTTTTTTTTTTTTTTCTTCAAGATGGAGTCTCACTCTGTCTCCTAGGCTAGAGTGCAGTGGCGCAATCTTGGCTCATTGCAACCTCCATCTCCTGGGTTCAAGTGATTTTTCCTGCACAGCTTCCTGAGTAGCTGGGATTAGAGGTGTGAGCCACCCACCTGGTTAATTTGTGTATTTTTGTAGAGACTGAGTTTTGCCATGTTGTCCAGGCTGGTCTTGAACTCCTGACCTCAGTTGATATGCCCCTCTTGGTGCCTCGAATGCTGGGATTACAGGCACCAGCCACCACGCTCAGCCAGCCTTTTTTTTTTTTTTTTTTTTTTTAGACCACAGAAATTGGAAAACTGGTTCTAAAATTCACAGGGAAATTCAGGGCACCCAGGATACCCAAAATATGCTTGAAAAAGAACACAGTTGGAGGACTGACACTTTCTGATTTCAGAACTTACTACAAAACTACATAGCTGGGCGTGGTGGCAGGTGCCTGTAATCCCAGCTACTAGTGAGGCTGAGGCAGGGAGAATTGCTTGAATCTGGGAGAGGAAGGTTGCAGTGAGCCGAGATCAGGCCACTACACTCCAGCCTGGGCGACAGAGTGAGACTGCGTCTCCAAACAAAACAAAACAAAAACAAGCAAATAAACAGAAAAAACAACGACAGTGCTAAAGACAGTGTGGTCCTGGCATAAGGCTAGACATAAATCAATGGATTAGAATTTAGACTCCAGCAGTAAACCCTTTCATATATTGTCAATTAATTTTAAAAAGTGTCAAGACAATTCAACAAGGAAAATAACCATCTTCAGGCCGGGTGTGGTGACTCACGCCTGTAATCCCAGCACTTTGGGAGGCCAAGGTGGGCAGATCATGAGGTCAGGAGATAGCGACCATCCTGGCTAACACAGTGAAACCCCATCTCTACTGAAAATACAAAAAATTAGCCTGGCGTGGTGGTGGGCACCTGTAGTCCCAGCTACTCGGGAGGCTGAGGCAGGAGAGTGGTGTTAACCTGGGAGGCGGAGCTTGCAGTGAGCCCAGATCGTGCCACTGCACTCCAGCCTGGGCAACAGAGTGAGATTCTGTCTCAGAAACATAAATAAATAAATAAATAAATAAATAAATAAATAAATAAATAAATAAATAAAAGAGGAAGAAAATAACCATCTTCAACAACATCTAGATATTTGCAAGTAAGAGAATGAAGTTGGACCCCTTCCTCATACCATACATAAGAAAATAAACACAACATGAGTCATAGACCTAAATCTATGGGCTAAAATTATAAAAACTTTTAGAAGAAAATACAGGGCCACGATGGTGGCACACTCCTGTAATCCCAGCTACTCTGGTGGCTGAGGCACCAGAATCACTTGAGCCCAAGAGGCAGAGGTTGCAATGAGCCAAAATTGTGCCACTCCACTCCAGCCTCGGTGACAGAGTGAGACTCTGTCTCAAAGAAGGAAAAAGAAAATATAGGGATAAATCTTGTGGCCTTGGATTGGGCAATTGTTCCTCAGAAGTACACACAACAAAAGAGAAATTAAATTAGACATCATCAAAGTTTAGAACTCTTTTGCTTTAAAGACTGCATAAAGAAAGTGAGGCTGGGCGTGGTGGCTCATGCCTGTAATCCCAGCACTTTGGGAGGCCGAGGCGGGCGGATCACTAGGTCAGGAGATCGAGACCATCCTGGCTAAACACGTGAAACCCCGTCTCTACTAAAAACACACAAAAATGAGTCGGGCGTTGTGGGGGGCGTTGACCCCAGGAGTTTGAGACCCTTTCCCCATACCATACACAAAATATTAACTCAAACGAATCAGCCACCTAAATGTATAAGGTAAAACTGTAAAACTCTTAGAAGAAAATACTGGAGTAAGTATGACTTTGGATTAGGCAGTGGTTTCTTAGATATTGACACCTAAAGCACACGTGGCAAAAGAAAAAGTAAAGTCAACACCATCAAAGTTTAGAATGTTCGTGCTTCAGAGAACATTATCAAGAAAGTGAAAAGACAACCCACAGAATGGGATAGTATTTTGCAAATCATGTATCTGTTAAGGAACTTGTAGCTAGAAAAGAGACAGGACTCTTACAACTTAATAAAAGAAAAGACCCACTCAGGTGCAGTGGCTCACACCTGTAATCCCAACACTTTGGGAGGCTGAGGTGGGAGGGGATCCCTTGAGGCCAGGAGTTCGAGACCAGCTGGCCAACAAGGCGAGATGCTGTCTCTACTAAAAATACAAAAATTAGCCAGGTGTGGTGGCACATGCCTGTAATTCCAGCTATTCAGGAGCTGAGGCAGGAGAATTGCTTGAACCTGGGAGGCCAAGGTTGCAGTGAGCAGAGATCACACCACTGCACTCCAGTCTGTACAACAGAGGGAGAGTTCGTCTCAAAAAAAAAAAAAAAAGTGAATGCTTACATTATTGATTTGAGATATTTCTTCTTTTATATGTCAAAGTGATGCTATAAATTGCTATAAATTTCCTTCTTAGCACTACTGTGGCTGCATCTCAGAAAATTTGACATGTCATGTTTTTGCTTTCATTCAGTTCAAAATATGATCTAATTTTCCTTGAGATTACATCTTCGATCCATGGGTAATTTAAAATCCAAATATGTAGGGATTTTCCAGATATCATTCTGTTATTATTTTCTATTTTTCCTTTTTATTCTATTTATTTATTTACCTATTTACTTATTTTCAGTTCCCTCTCAGGCTCTAAGTTCTGTTATTTTTTTTTTTTTTTTCTTTTTGAGACGGAGTCTAGCTCTGTCGCCCAGGCTGGAGTGCAGTGGCCGGATCTCAGCTCACTGCAAGCTCCGCCTCCCGGGTTTATGCCATTCTCCTGCCTCAGCCTCCCGAGTAGCTGGGACTACAGGCGCCCGCCACCTCACCCGGCTAATTTTTTTTTTTTAGTAGAGACGGGGTTTCACCGGGTTAGCCAGGATGGTCTCGATCTCCTGACCTCGTGATCCGCCCGTCTCGGCCTCCCAAAGTGCTGGGATTACAGGCTTGAGCCACCGCGCCCAGCCAGTTCTGTTATTATTTTCTAGTTTAATTCCATTGTGTTCAGAGATGTACTTTGTATTATTTAAATCCTTTGAAATTTATGTGTTCATTTATTTCTTTTCTTTTTTTCCCCTTTTCTTTTCTTTCTTTTTTTTTGAGTTGGAGTCTCACTCTGTTGCCCAGGCTGGAGTGCAGTGGTGCGATCTCGGTTCACTGTAACCTCCACCTGCTGGGGTCAAGCAATTTTCCTGCCTCAGCCTCCTGAGTAACTGGGATTATAGGCATACGCCACCACCTCCGGCTAATTTTTGTATTTTTAGTAGAGATGGGGTTTCACCATGTTGGCCAGGCTGGTCTAGAGAACCCCTGACCTCAGGTAATCTGCCTGCCTCGACCTCCAAACATGTTTGGATTACAGGCGTGAGCTACCACACCCGGCCTGTTAATTTATTTTTGTTATTTTCTTTTTTAGACGGAATCTCACTCTGTTGCCCAGGCTGGAGTGCAGTGGCATGATCTTGGCTCACTGCAACCTCTGTCTCCCAGGTTCAAGTGATTTTCCTGCCTCAGCCTCTCGAGTAGCTGAGATTACAGGTGCATGCCACCATGCCTGTCTATTTTTTATATTTTTAGTAGAGATGGATTCTCACCATGTTGACCAGGCTGATCTGGAACGCCTGACCTCAAGTGATCTCCCTGCCTCTGTCTCTCAAAGTGCTGGGATTACAGATGTGAGCCACCATGCCCGGCCTCTTTTGCACGTATTAAGACTTGTTTATGCCTCCAAAGACGGTATATCTTGGTGGATGTGCACTTGAATGCACATTCTGCTGTTGCTGGGTATTCCATTCATGTTGTTTATGTGGAATTGGTTAAATAGTGTTATTCAAGTCTTCTTTTTTTTTTTGAGATGGAGTCTTGCTCTGTCACCCATGCTGGAGTGCAGTGGCACTATCTCGGCTCACTGCAACCTCTGCCTCCTGGGTTCAAGCAATTCTTTGCTTCAGCCTCCCAAGTAGCTGAGATTACTGTGCCACCACGTCTGGCTAACTTTTTGCATTTTTAGTAGAGACAGGGTTTCACCATCTTGGCCAGGCTGGTCTTGAACTCCTGACCTCGTGATCCACCCGCCTCAGCCTCCCAAAGTGCTGGGATTACAGGCGCGAGCCACGGCGCCTGGCCTGTTCAAGTCTTGTATACCTTTACTGAGTTTCTGTAAATTATGACTGATAACTGTTCTACAACTGTTGAGAGTGGTGTGTTGAAACCTCCAACTATAATTTTGTATTTGTCTATTTCTTCTTAAGTTCTATTATTGCTTTTCATGCATTTTGATGCTCTACTTTTATTTGCATATACATTGAGGATTATATTTTCTTTGTTAATTGACCTCTTTGTCCCTCTTTGGTAGGTTTTTGTTGTTGTTGTTGTTGTTGTTTTGAGACAGGGTCTCAATCTGCTGCCCAGGTTGGAGTGCAGTGGCATGAACACAGCTCACTGTAGCCTTGACTTCCCAGGCTCAGCTGATCCTCCCACCTCAGCCTCCTGAATAACTGGGACCACAGGCACATGCTACCACATTGTGATAATCTTTAAAACAATTTTTTTGTAGAGGTAAGATCTCTCTGTGTTGCCCAGCCTGGTCTCAAACTCCTGGGCTCAAGCAATCCTCCCTTTTCAGCCTCCCAAAGTGCTGAGATTACAGGTGTCAACCACTGTGTGGGCCAGTATTTTTTGTTTTGAAATCTACTTTGTCTGATATTGACGTAGCCATTCCAACTTTTTAAAATTTAGTTTTGTCAAGGTATGTCTTTTCCCATCTTTTTACCTTTTTCTTTTCTTTTCTTTTTTGTTTTTGAGACAGAATTTTGCTCTTGTTACCTAGGCTGGAGTGGAGTGCAATGGTGCGATCTTGGCTCATGGCAACCTCCGCCTCCCAGGTTCAAGCGATTCTCCTGCCTCAGCCTCCCAGGTAGCTGGGATTACAGGCATGCACCACCACGCCCGGCTAATTTTGTATTTTTAATAGAGACAGGGTTTCTCCATTTTAGTTAGGCTGGTCTCCAACTCTTGACCACAGGTGATCTGCCCCCCTTGGCCTCCCAAAGTGCTGGGATTACAGGCGTGAGCCACCACGCCTGGTCCATCTTTTTACTGTTCACTCACTCTGTTTATATATTTCAATAGTTTTCTAATATTTACTATATAGTTGGGTTTTGCTTTTTTATCCATTCTAACAATCTGTGCCTTTTACTTGTAAGTATTTTTTTCATTTATATTTAATGTAATTATTGATATGATTAGGTTTAAATTAATCTTGCTGTTGGTTTTTCATTTGTTCCATCTGTCTATTTGTCTTTTTTTTTTTTTTTTCTTTTGTATTTGGAGACAGATTTGCCCTCTGTCACCCAGGGCAGAGTGCAGTGGAGCTATCACAGCACACTGCAGCTGGGCATTGGTCCATTTTTCTATCTTCCTTTTTCTTTTTTTCTTTTGAGACAGGGCCTCCCTATGTTGCCAGGCTGGATTCAAACTCCTGGGCTTAGTCTATTCTCCTGCCTTGATCTCCCAAAGTGTTGAGATTACAGGTGTAAGTCACCACAGTCAGTCAGTTTTATTTTTTTATTATTTTTTATTTTTTCCACTTAGGTACAGAATTCAATGCCAACAGTTCTTTTCTTTCAAGACTTTAGCCATGTCACTCCACAGGGACTCTGTCTTAAGCCTTTGGTAAGCCTCGTCCTCCTGAACCGCAGGGCAGGCAGGTGGAACAGCCCTTAGGTCCACCCCACTCCTTAAGCTCCCTCCTGGAGGAGACAGAGACCTGGGACAGCTCCCGGGCCGGCGAGGCCCAGGGTTGGGGGGCGACGGGGCAGGGAGGAGTCCCTGCCCTTGGGGATCGTCGCCACCCTTAGACACCCTCACCCTTGCGGACGTTGAGGAGTGTTAAAATCGCCAAGACGTGAGTCACCGGTAGGAAGCCACAGCCATTTCGCCTCTTGCTTGGTGCAAGTCCAGACGGTCCTCGTGGTTGAGCGCGGAGTCCAGCGCGTGGGCGGTGTTGGGCACCTTCCGCCGCGCTCTCAACCCCACTCCGCGGTGGGCGGGGCTCGAGCCAGTTCCTAAAGCCACGCGGCCGCCAGCTCCGGGGCTGGTGCTTCCGACCGCTGCGCGCTGCGCCCGGGCTGTGGCAGTATCCCGTTGCCGCCGTCATGTCCCGGCAGCTATCGCGGGCCCGGCCCGCCACAGTGCTGGGCGCCATGGAGATGGGGCGCCGCATGGACGCGCCCACCAGCGCCGCAGTCACGCGCGCCTTCCTGGAGCGAGGCCACACCGAGATAGACACGGCCTTCCTATACAGCGACGGCCAGTCCGAGACCATCCTGGGCGGCCTGGGGCTCGGACTGGGGGGCAGCGACTGCAGAGGTAACAGTGGCCCCTGATTCTCCTTCTGCACCGTGCAGAGCTGAGCCTGTCCACAGTTGTGCACCGCCCAGCTCTCCCTGGCCCCAGGCAGCACCCACGGCTTTGTTCCCCACTCCCAACCCCCGTCCACCTCTCAGCCTTGGGAACCCCAGGCTCCTCAGGCACATCTAGCTCCGGACAACTGGACAGTACTTTGTCTGGACTCCTTTTCTCTCGTCTTCCTGGAGGTAGCCATCACCCTCACTGACGCCTGGATGACTTGGTCTCGCCTGGAATGACTTGGCTAGCCCATCTCTGGAGCACGAAAAACATTGGAATCTGGCATTGTGCAGCTCCTGTCCCAACCTGTGCCCTGCAGGTGCCCTTCCTTGATGGGCCTGAGCTGCAGAAATTCTGTGCTTATCGCCTGGCACACCCTGGCACAGCCGAAATCAGAGTTTAGACCCAGCACACTCTCTGCTTGCTCCTACGCTCACGCCAGCCTGCTCAGGGACCTGGACTTTGCTCTGAGTACCTTGTGGTACTCACAATGGTACCTCACCAGGGTGGCACCGCCCGGGAACCTTGCCAGCTCCCTTAGCATGATGGGGAATTGGGTGTGGTACAGGGTCTCACTGCCCTCTCTGTGGGAGGCTCTGTCTGAGGCTATTGGAGAGAAATGGGCACTAACCCACTCCAGGAAGTTCAAATTCTAGAGATGGCTGGGGAGCCAAGTGAGCCCTTTTTGGGAGGGACCCCGTGAAGAAAGAATGGATAGGAGTTTGCCAGGAGGAGTAAGAGGGGCAAGGGCGTCAGGGCAGTGGGCATAGGTGTGGAAAGGCAAATGTGATTTGGCAACGCTGTGGGTGCTGGAGGAGGCAGGTGTAGCCCTAGGGGAGGATGTGTGTAAAGGGGCAGGAGGAGCCACCCTCAGTCTGATGCCACGTGCAGTGCTTAGGCCACTGCCTGGCAGGCACATAGTGAGGGCTGGGAAATGTTAGCTGTTTCTTTGTTCTTAATATTAGCACCATTTCCTCCTTCCACTCTGAGTGTCTGAGTGGAGTCTTGTCCATTTCTCCTCTGATTCACCAAATGGTACATTCCAAACAAAAGAAGCCTGTGCCCGCATCTCAGTGCCACGCTCTTTCTAGATCACCGACTGCCTCTTGGTGAGAGCTCTGATCTTATTTCCAGTTTTTTTTTTTTTTTTTTTTTTAGGGCTTTTTTTTTTTTTCCCGATGGTGGAGTATAGTGCGATCATGGCTCAATTATGGGCGCGCGT
>NW_022322046.1:0-3635 GCF_002776525.5 Piliocolobus tephrosceles | reverse complement strand
GTTTTTTTTTTTTTTTTTTTTTTTTTTTTTTTTTTTTTGATACAGGGCCTTGCTCTTTTACCCAGGCTGGAGTGCAATAGTGCGATCATGGCTCATTGCAGCTTTGACCTCTCAGGGCTCAAGCCATCCTCCCACCTCCGCCTCCTGAGTAGCTGGGACTAACACAGACCTGTGCCACCACACCTGGCTAATTTTTTGTATTATTCATCGAAACCAGAGTCGCACTTTGTTGCCCAGGCTGGTCTCCAACTCCTGGGCTCGAGTAATCCTCCTGCCCTGGCTTCCCAAAGTGCTGAGATTACAGGTGTGAGCCAACACAGATCTGCACCCTCTGCCTGGCCCTTATTTCTACTTTGTAATTTTCTTTTTCAAACCTGCTTTGTCTTCTGTCTTTGAGTCCAAGGTTGGCTGGTGAAAGTCCTCAGATCTCAGATCTGAAGTTAATTTCAATTGAGAAGCAGAGGGGTGGAGGTGGCATGGAAAAATCCCAAATGAATAGTTCCTCAAACCTGCTCTCTCCCAGGTCTCAAGGGCTCCAGTGACTGCCCTCCTGCCAGCCTAAGTGACTTTCTAAGTGTGAAAAGTGGAAAGAGGACTCTCCACTCCCCTGTTATTCCAGCCCACTAGGATCTAGGATTCTTTTTTAAATTTTTCTTTTGAAACAGGGTCTCATTCTGTCATCCAGGCTGGAGTGCAGTGGCACAATATTTGCTCGCTACAGCCTTGACCTCCTAGGCTCATGTGATCCTCTAACTCAGTCTCCCAAGTAGCTGAGATTAACAGGCATGTGCCACCATGCCCGGCCAAATTTTGTAATTTTTGTAGAGACGGGGTTTCACCATTTTGCCCAGGCTGGTCTCAAACCCCTGGGCTCAGGAAATCCACCCTCCTGGGCCTAAGTGTTGGCCTTATGGGGGTGAGCCACTGTGCCTAATCTCCAACTAGGATTTTTTTTTTTTTTTTTTTGACACCGAGTCTGGTTCTGGCCCACAGGCTGGAGTGTAGTGGCAAGATCTCGGCTCACTGCAACCTCTGCCTCCTGGGTTCATGCGATTCTTGTGCCTCAGCCTCCCGAATAGCTGGGATTACAAGTTTGAGCCACTGAACCCGGCCTTCAACTAGGATTCTTAATAGGGGGCAGGGAGAAGAGTGTTAAGCTTACTTTTTTTTTTTTTTTTTGACAGTCTTGCTCTGATGCCCAGGCTTTACTGCAATGGAATGATCTAGGCTCGCTGCAACCTCTACCTCCCAGATTCATGCAATTGTTTCTTTCTTTCTTTCTTTTTTCTTTTTTGAGACAGACTCTCGCTTTGTTGCTCAAGCTGGAGTGCAGTGGTGCGATCTCAGCTCACTGCAAGCTCCGCCTCCCAGGTTCATGCCATTCTCCTGCCTCAGCCTCCTGAGTAGCTGGGACTACAGGTGCCCACCACCATGCCCAGCTAATTTTTTGTATTTTTAGTAGAGACAGGGTTTCACCATGTTAGCTAGGATGGTCTCGAACTCCTGACTTTGTGATCCGCCTGCCTCAGCCTCCCAAAGTGCTGGGATTACAGGCGTGAGCCACCACACCCAGCCGGTTCATGAAATTCTTGTGCCTAGCCTCCCTAGCAGGGATTACAGGCATACACAACCACTCCCAGCTAATTTCTGTATTTTTAGTAGAGACGGGGTTTCACCATGTTGGCCAGGATGGTCTCAAATTCCTGACCTCAGGTGATTTACCCGCCTCGGCCTCCCAGAGTGCTGGGATTACAGGCTTGAGCCACCACGTCCAGCCCTGAATTTTCATTTCTCTCTCCTCTCAGTGAAAATTGCTACCAAGGCCAATCCATGGTTTGGGAACTCCCTGAAGCCTGACAGTCTCCGGTTCCAGCTGGAGACGTCACTGAAGCGGCTGCAGTGTCCCCGAGTGGACCTCTTCTACCTACATGCACCTGACCGCAGCACCCCGGTGGAAGAGACACTGCGCGCCTGCCACCAGCTGCACCAGGAGGTGAGGGGACCCCTGAGCTCTGGGAGGTGGCCCGCTGCTGTTCTCCTTACCCTGTTCCTACGGGTGAGATCAGAGGTACCAGGGTGGTCCCAGGGTGGAGCAGGGAACAGCCCCACTCCCAAGGGTCCCCCCCGGGCCTCCACTTCCTGGTCTGGGCTGCACTGCGTTCTGACTGGAGCCTCACCCATGCAGGGCAAGTTCGTGGAGCTTGGCCTCTCCAACTATGCCGCCTGGGAAGTGGCTGAGATCTGTACCCTCTGCAAGAGCAATGGCTGGATCGTGCCCACTGTGTACCAGGTGAGGGCTGGGGCTGCAGAGGCCAAGGTCTCCAGAACTTCTGCTCATCCTGGGCTCTCTTTGCCACCCTGACTGCCCCCTGTGCCCTCTGCATAGCAGCCACCCCCTGCTGAAAGCCTGCAGATGGCTCCCAGGTACCCTGAGAATAACATTCAAGCTCCTCAGGCTGGCCACTAGGCATCTGCTTCCTTCCTGCCTATCTGTACACCTTGGACCCTTCCTTCCCCACCTGGCCCTGCACTCAGCCTGGAACATGCCCTTCCCTGCCACTGCCCCTTCCCTGCCACTGTCCCTTCCCCCCCACTGTCCCTTCCCCACCACTGTCCCTTCCCCGCCACTGCCCCTTCCCTGCCACTGTCCCTTCCCCGCCACTGCCCCTTCCCTGCCACTGCCCCTTCCCTGGGAGAAGGGTTCAGGTCTCATATACATGTCTCGTCCTCTGGAAGCCTTTCTAGATGGGCCCAGAAGACCCTGAGACCTCAGGTCCTCGTTTACCTCCTCATGATTCATTGCACAAATATTTGTACACCGGCTTGGTGCCAGGCACTGGTCACAGAACTTTCTAGTCTATTAAGATTGCCTCATTACTCGATTATAACTGTTATACTTGACCTTATTATAAAACCTTGAGGGAAGGGACCCTGACTTTTGGCTTAAGAATCTAAATCTGACAACCAGCCCATAGTTGGTGCTCATGAAAGTTGGCTGAATGAATGAATTTTCCTCGGGCATAGCCCCTTTCACCAGCACCAGTAAGAATAAGTATATGCCCAGATGGCTAAAGTCCTAGAATTGATAAGGTCTGAAATAAGGGCTCTATAAGGGTAAATTTGAGGTCCCTTCTTTTGACACATCCACTTTCTCCCCGGGGTCTGTCTCCCTGCAGGGCATGTACAGCGCCACCACCCGGCAAGTGGAAACGGAGCTCTTCCCCTGCCTCAGGCACTTTGGACTGAGGTTCTATGCCTACAACCCTCTGGCTGGTACCTGGAGCATTCCTGGCCCTGACTCAGCCTATTCCTGACCCGCAGATGCCCAGCCCAGGACCTGGGAAGCAGGGAGGGTTTGACAAGAGGCTGGGCTGCGTCCTTCAGCCCTCCTGGGTCCCTGCCCCTCCCCTAGACCAGAGCCCTGAGGGATGTGGCAGCTTCTGGGGCACTCTGGGTCCTGGGGCTGATTGCTGCCTTCCCGCAGGGGGCCTGCTGACTGGCAGGTACAAGTATGAGGACAAGGACGGGAAACAGCCCGTGGGCCGCTTCTTTGGGACTCAGTGGGCAGAGATCTACAGGAATCGGTGAGCTGGGGGTGCTTGGTGTGGATGGCTGGGGTGGGGTCAGCTTTACGT
>NW_022322045.1:0-2602 GCF_002776525.5 Piliocolobus tephrosceles | reverse complement strand
AGGAGTGGGAGGGCAATAGGTGGGGCATGGGCGTGTCAGGGGCGTTCCGCAGGTGCGACCAGGTGAATCTTGGTCTCTTCAGATTGACGTCACCTGGCGCATGCCCAGTTGGTCTGCACCTTCCTGGGCGCCAGCTGCATTTTCGCGCGCACGGGAAGAGTTGGGGGTGGGGGGGATGAAGAACCCGGAAGTGCACCATCTTGCCTCTGTTCGTCCAAACAGTCCAACCTTTTATTGATAATAGTGATAAAGGGGCGCCGTGGTCTGTCTGGCTACTTCCTGCTGTTAAGGGGCGTCGTTAAGGTCAGGGCCCATGGTTGGTATTTGGACGCACGGATGAAAAATAAAATAAGGCACAGTATTAGTATAGGAATGAGGAATGGAAGCATTTGTTGGAATGTGGGCAAAACCCAGAAGGATAGTCCTGGCAAGGTTGGGGAGTATGAGGTAGTTAAGAAAATTTAGTAAGTTTGAGGCGAGTGGGGGAAAACCAAACTGATTTCCACTGATTGCTTTTGGTAGGGGCCCTTTTTAGCTGGGAATGAGGAATGACTGCGCAAAGTAATTGTTGGCCAGGCAGCAATTAAGGATTGGAGTTTTTCGTGGAGTGGATGGCTTTCCACTTACTCCTACTACAGAGATATTGGATGGAAGGCTAGGTCCAGAGAAGGATGGCAAAACAGAATAGGTAGCCTCGCTGTTGATTAAAAAAGTAATTGTCTTACCCGCTACCAGGAGAGTTACCCGCAGCTTGGCGAGGGTGATGGGGGTCCCCGAGTCTTGGCACCTTCAGTTGTCATCGTCCAGATGTAGGAGCTGGAAGGAGCTCCCAGGATCCTGGGAAAGGGGGTCATGTGGAGGCGCGGCACCTGTTCTCAGGGTGGGACAATCAGACTTCCAGTTTCCTCCCTGCTGGCAAGCAGGGCAGGGGGGTTGCTGGTGGACGAGGGTTAGGACATTCACTGGCCTAATGTCCTGATGCCTTGCACTTATAGCAAGGCTGCGTTGGGACTCGGGGACCCTGCGGACACCTGTTGGCATAGTGTCCTGCCTTGCCGCACTTATAGCAGGCAGGCTCCTTTTGTAGCCTTGGAGTCTGCGGAGTATGTGCTCTCTGGCCTGGGGTTACGACTGGGCTGTAAAGCCGCTGCTAGGAGCTGTAACTTCTGTTCATGACAAGCCTGCCATCTCCTCTCTGGAGCTATAGACCTTAAGGCTAATTTAACTAGGTCTTGTATTGGTGTCTGAGGACCATCCTCTACCTTTTGAAGTTTTTACGAATGTCAGGAGCTGATTGAGAAATAAGACGCCAAAATGGTGGCCACTGTGGGGGAGGCCGGATCTAACTGGGTATACTGGGTTAGAACCTCAGACAGTTTAGGGTAGAGGCTAGGATAACCTGGAGGT
The DNA here is from genome assembly GCF_002776525.5 of Piliocolobus tephrosceles. Lineage (NCBI taxonomy): Eukaryota > Metazoa > Chordata > Mammalia > Primates > Cercopithecidae > Piliocolobus > Piliocolobus tephrosceles. Next base: position 1,195 of record NW_022322045.1, on the reverse strand, counting down.
CATGCCAAGTTAAGTCATAGGCCTGACAAAGGTATCTAAATTCCTTTATGTATATGGTAGGATTAGCTGAGAAATCACCTAAACGCTTCTCAATTTTGGAAAGATCGGCCAATGAAAAAGGGACATGTACTCTGACTACCCCCCGCCCCAGCCACCTCTTGCAAAGGTGTTAACACTGTAGGAGGGTGTGGGCAGAGATAGGGGACTCAAGACAGCCAGTTGGGGGCCCCGAAGGAGGCACGGGACCCAGTGGATTACTAGTAGATAAGGAGGAGGAAGGAGGAGTCTGGATGGGGGGAGGAGGAGGAGTCTGGGCAGGAAGGGAGGGGGTGGGGAGAGCGGGGAGAGAAGGAGTATAGGGACGAGAGCCTAAGGCCTAAAAGCCTTGTATGTAAATTTCGGACCACTTGCCTAGCCGCTGGCAGAAATTGCTGAGGTCGATCACGCCACAGTGGAAAGGAAAATTAACCGCTTCCTCCTAAGGTCTTGTTCAAGCTGTAAGGTTTTTAAATTGGCTAGGAGGCACCCTAAGGGGGTGCTCTTTGGAAATTTGGACTGGGGGTTTCCCATTTGTTTCCTCTTTACCGACACACAATGGACACAATGGAAATGAAAGTGGATCTCTGCCTGGCTTCAAAGCGTCCTTTGGAACCAGCAGTGACAGACTGGAGGCTCTTGAAGCCAAGATGGAGATTACCTTCAGGCGGACGTCTCCGTCCTGAACGGGTCTTTGAGCCACATGGTGGCTCCAAATGGACCTCGGACCTGCGCAGGATTTTGGCCGAGGGACACAATGGACACAATGGAAATGGAAGTGGATCTCTGCCTGGCTTCAAAGCGTCCTTTGGAACCAGCAGAGACAGACTGGAGGCTCTTGAAGCCAAAGTGGAGAGTACCTTCAGGCGGACGTCTCCGTCCTGAAGGGGTCTCCCGAGCCACTTGGTGGCTCAAAATGGACCTCGGACCTGCACAGGATTTCTGGCCGAGGGAGGTAAAGAGGAGACAAGGGCACTTACCCCAGAGAGGCCGTGAGAGTGAGCGAAGCGGGTCTCAGGTCCTGGTCCGTCCGCGGCGTAGAACGAGGAGGAGGAGGCTCCCCGGACCCTGGGGGCCCTGAGGAGGGGTCTCCTCCCGGGTTCGGCACCATCTGTCTTGTTTTTCTAAGACCACCAGAGCGAGCACAAAAGAACCAGCA
>NW_022322044.1:0-2602 GCF_002776525.5 Piliocolobus tephrosceles | reverse complement strand
TGCTGGTTCTTTTGTGCTCGCTCTGGTGGTCTTAGAAAAACAAGACAGATGGTGCCGAACCCGGGAGGAGACCCCTCCTCAGGGCCCCCAGGGTCCGGGGAGCCTCCTCCTCCTCGTTCTACGCCGCGGACGGACCAGGACCTGAGACCCGCTTCGCTCACTCTCACGGCCTCTCTGGGGTAAGTGCCCTTGTCTCCTCTTTACCTCCCTCGGCCAGAAATCCTGTGCAGGTCCGAGGTCCATTTTGAGCCACCAAGTGGCTCGGGAGACCCCTTCAGGACGGAGACGTCCGCCTGAAGGTACTCTCCACTTTGGCTTCAAGAGCCTCCAGTCTGTCTCTGCTGGTTCCAAAGGACGCTTTGAAGCCAGGCAGAGATCCACTTCCATTTCCATTGTGTCCATTGTGTCCCTCGGCCAAAATCCTGCGCAGGTCCGAGGTCCATTTGGAGCCACCATGTGGCTCAAAGACCCGTTCAGGACGGAGACGTCCGCCTGAAGGTAATCTCCATCTTGGCTTCAAGAGCCTCCAGTCTGTCACTGCTGGTTCCAAAGGACGCTTTGAAGCCAGGCAGAGATCCACTTTCATTTCCATTGTGTCCATTGTGTGTCGGTAAAGAGGAAACAAATGGGAAACCCCCAGTCCAAATTTCCAAAGAGCACCCCCTTAGGGTGCCTCCTAGCCAATTTAAAAACCTTACAGCTTGAACAAGACCTTAGGAGGAAGCGGTTAATTTTCCTTTCCACTGTGGCGTGATCGACCTCAGCAATTTCTGCCAGCGGCTAGGCAAGTGGTCCGAAATTTACATACAAGGCTTTTAGGCCTTAGGCTCTCGTCCCTATACTCCTTCTCTCCCCGCTCTCCCCACCCCCTCCCTTCCTGCCCAGACTCCTCCTCCTCCCCCCATCCAGACTCCTCCTTCCTCCTCCTTATCTACTAGTAATCCACTGGGTCCCGTGCCTCCTTCGGGGCCCCCAACTGGCTGTCTTGAGTCCCCTATCTCTGCCCACACCCTCCTACAGTGTTAACACCTTTGCAAGAGGTGGCTGGGGCGGGGGGTAGTCAGAGTACATGTCCCTTTTTCATTGGCCGATCTTTCCAAAATTGAGAAGCGTTTAGGTGATTTCTCAGCTAATCCTACCATATACATAAAGGAATTTAGATACCTTTGTCAGGCCTATGACTTAACTTGGCATGACCTCCAGGTTATCCTAGCCTCTACCCTAAACTGTCTGAGGTTCTAACCCAGTATACCCAGTTAGATCCGGCCTCCCCCACAGTGGCCACCATTTTGGCGTCTTATTTCTCAATCAGCTCCTGACATTCGTAAAAACTTCAAAAGGTAGAGGATGGTCCTCAGACACCAATACAAGACCTAGTTAAATTAGCCTTAAGGTCTATAGCTCCAGAGAGGAGATGGCAGGCTTGTCATGAACAGAAGTTACAGCTCCTAGCAGCGGCTTTACAGCCCAGTCGTAACCCCAGGCCAGAGAGCACATACTCCGCAGACTCCAAGGCTACAAAAGGAGCCTGCCTGCTATAAGTGCGGCAAGGCAGGACACTATGCCAACAGGTGTCCGCAGGGTCCCCGAGTCCCAACGCAGCCTTGCTATAAGTGCAAGGCATCAGGACATTAGGCCAGTGAATGTCCTAACCCTCGTCCACCAGCAACCCCCCTGCCCTGCTTGCCAGCAGGGAGGAAACTGGAAGTCTGATTGTCCCACCCTGAGAACAGGTGCCGCGCCTCCACATGACCCCCTTTCCCAGGATCCTGGGAGCTCCTTCCAGCTCCTACATCTGGACGATGACAACTGAAGGTGCCAAGACTCGGGGACCCCCATCACCCTCGCCAAGCTGCGGGTAACTCTCCTGGTAGCGGGTAAGACAATTACTTTTTTAATCAACAGCGAGGCTACCTATTCTGTTTTGCCATCCTTCTCTGGACCTAGCCTTCCATCCAATATCTCTGTAGTAGGAGTAAGTGGAAAGCCATCCACTCCACGAAAAACTCCAATCCTTAATTGCTGCCTGGCCAACAATTACTTTGCGCAGTCATTCCTCATTCCCAGCTAAAAAGGGCCCCTACCAAAAGCAATCAGTGGAAATCAGTTTGGTTTTCCCCCACTCGCCTCAAACTTACTAAATTTTCTTAACTACCTCATACTCCCCAACCTTGCCAGGACTATCCTTCTGGGTTTTGCCCACATTCCAACAAATGCTTCCATTCCTCATTCCTATACTAATACTGTGCCTTATTTTATTTTTCATCCGTGCGTCCAAATACCAACCATGGGCCCTGACCTTAACGACGCCCCTTAACAGCAGGAAGTAGCCAGACAGACCACGGCGCCCCTTTATCACTATTATCAATAAAAGGTTGGACTGTTTGGACGAACAGAGGCAAGATGGTGCACTTCCGGGTTCTTCATCCCCCCCACCCCCAACTCTTCCCGTGCGCGCGAAAATGCAGCTGGCGCCCAGGAAGGTGCAGACCAACTGGGCATGCGCCAGGTGACGTCAATCTGAAGAGACCAAGATTCACCTGGTCGCACCTGCGGAACGCCCCTGACACGCCCATGCCCCACCTATTGCCCTCCCACTCCT
>NW_022322043.1:0-3760 GCF_002776525.5 Piliocolobus tephrosceles | reverse complement strand
AGGCTGAGACAAAAAGTAGTGTGAAGTGGTGGTGAGGGGAGTGGAGACAGTGTCTGATATAGGAGTCTCCACAGAACTGCTGCATCATTCAGTGTCAGAAGATGCATAGAATTGTTGTCATATTTTCAGATTGTTTTTCTTTTCTCTGCCTAAAACTAAGTATTAACCGGCTTTGAATGGGCACTGCAGGTACCGGTGCTTCCGTGATTAAGGACCAGAATGAATTACCCATCTTTGATCTAAAACAACAGACCTCGCAAAGATACTGCCTAATTGTCTGGGACCACCAATGGGGAGGTAAAGAGGATCTGCAAGTCCCTTCAGCAAGTGAGATGGTCTTCACTGTCCATTTGGTGAGTTTGTAGACGTAGATTACGGGAACGAAGAGATCTTCCTCATTATTGAATTGTATAACCTGGATTTCTCAGGAATCTGTATGGACCTGAATTCACTTCTCAAACCAGAAACAGGCAGCAGAATTAACTTTAAGACAGAAGCTTCAATTTCCAGTAATACAGATAACAGACTTAACATTTTTGTAGAAAGTGCCCAAGGGTATCTGTGTATTATATCTCCACGTTGTAAATGAGCTGTGGCTCTGAGTCAGACCGGTTCTGCGTGCTATCGGCCTCCACGGTACACGTACAACACACCATCAGAAGATAAAAGTTCACTGATCTTTTGCAGCACACAACTTTGAAGCCACTACAAGAGTTTTGATGAAGACAGTAAAAATCCACATGGAGAAGACTTAGCCCAACACTCACATGTTTGTGATACTTTCAATGGAGAAGACATTGCTCTTTCTTCTGTTTACCCCTGTGACTTTGCTTATAGCCATTGCTTGTCAGTGTATGCGTGTTTACAATGTGTTACTCCATTTCACATTTACACACACATACGCATGTACATGTATACAAATGAGGCATCAGGATCCAAATCTTGATACATAAAAAAATTCTGTATATATCGTAAATACATTATATACTGTATTTTCCTACTTTTGAAATTTATAGTACATCTTGGAGAACTTTCATAGCATATACACTACACTGTCTTTTTAGACAAAAGATAGCAAACACTGGTGAGAATGTGAAGGAAAAAGAACTCTTATACACTGTTGGTGCGAATGCAAACTAGCACAGCCGCAATGGACAGCAGTGTGGAGGTGACTCAAAAATCTATACCTAGCACCACGGTATGATCCAGTCATCCCACTGCTGGGCAATTGTCCAAAAGAAATGAAATCAGCATATCAAAGAGATCTCTACACCCCCATGTGTATTGCAGCGCTATTCACAATAGCCAACATGTGGAACCAACCTAGATGTCTAACAGCAGAGGAATGGATGAAGAAATGTGTGTGTGTACACAGTGGAATGCTATTCACCCAGAAAAAAGAATGGAATCTTGTCATTTGCGGCAACATGGATGGAACTGGAGGACACGAAGTTCAATAGGTGAGAAAGTTAAACACGGCATGTTCTCACTCGCCAGAGGAACCAAAGAAAGTTGATCTCACAGAAGTAAAAAGCAGAACAGAGGACACTAGAGGCTGGGAAGGGTGGAGGAAAAGAGGGATAGAGAGAGATCTGTTAAAGGAGACAAAATTACAACTAGATAGGAGGAATAAGTGGAGTAAAAAGTGCTAGTGTCACCTAGCACTGTAGGATGAAGTTAGTTAACGATACTACTTCGTTTCAAACAGCTAGCTAGTCTGGAGTTAGCTAAGACAATAGTTAATGTTCCCAACACAGAGAAACAATAAATATTTATGGTGCTGGGGATGCTAATTCCCCTGATCTTATCACTATACGTTGTATGTATCAAAACATGATGAGGTACCTCATAAATGTGTACAATTATTGTATGCCAATTTAAGAAATAAAGTAAAAGTAAGAAAATAAGCTGTCTTGAAAATTTAATCATATAGGTCAGGCGCAGTGGCTCAGGCCTGTATTTCCAGCACTTTGAGAGACCAAGGCATGCGGATCACGAGATCAGGAGATCAAGATCATTCTGGCTAACATGGTGAAACCCTGTCTCTACTAAAAATACACAAAAAATTAGCTGGACATGGTGGCGGGCGCCTGTAGTTCCAGCTACTCGGGAGGCTGAGGCAGGAGAATCACTTGAACCCGGGAGGCAGAGGTTGCAGTGAACCAAGATCACGCCATTGCACTCCAGTCTGGGTGACAGAGTGAGACTTGGTCTGAATATACAATAAATAAATAAATCAATCAATAACATATGCTCTAAGATTGATTATAAATGAGAAATTTTTTTCTAAATTCTAATTTACTAGAGAATACCTAGATTAAACTTCAGCAAATTTTTTTCAGTTTTGTGCTAAATGTTAAATTTTTAAAAACCTAAACGAAAAAAATGTTCAGTACTTAAATCCACCTGATTCACTCCCCGAAAACCACTAAACTATCTTTTCCCATAATGAGAGAACATTTTGTGTAGAACAAGGCAGCATAACAGAAGCAGGAGAATGCAGTAAGCGTGTCTAGTAGATCTTTACAATAACACTCTTTCGTGGACATGCATTTTCCAGGTAAACAGTTCTACCTACCTCAGAAACCCCCTAAAGCACAACCACATGCAAATGCACAACTGGAGTTCCTACAGCTTCTAAGGTTTTTTTAAAAAATTAATTTTCTAAATTAAAATTTAATTTTAATTGGAGGTACAAGTGGGTTTTGGTTACATGAATAAATTGTATACTGGTGAAGTTTGAGATTTTAATGCACCCATCACCTGAGTAGTGTACATTGTACCCAATAGATAGTTTTAAGTCACGAAGTACTGGAGGTTGATTTTTAATCACAGCATAACCTAGTCTATCTGAAGTGATGCACTTTTGGTATTCTGACTTTTAAAATAACGTGTGCCAAAGAAAGGAACAACAGATGCTAAGGCCTCCCTGGGTCGAGGGTGGGAGGAGTGAAAGGAACAGAAAATAATAACTATACATTTAGTACCTGGGTGATGGAATAGTCTCTATAATACACCCATGGCATGAGTTTATCTGTGTAACAAACCTGCACATACGCCGCTCTAACTAAAATAACCTAATTTTTAAAAAATAAACATAATGTGTGCAATGTGGCCTAGCGACCCCTTTGCCTCCAATAGGCCCTCAACCCAATAGTATCAACCAGTTTGATGGCCAGTGAAAACAACTTTTTATTTTTAAATAAGAAGTTATGAATTTTTTGAAACAAAGAGAATGTTTAAAATTTGAAAAATGTGAAAACAAATGGAGACAACTCTCATGAGTAATATGCCTGGCTAAGCAGAATCCTGTCTGTTACATTCAAATTGCTCCTAGAAGTGACAAAACAGATTTTTTCATATCTGAATTGCATCAGATGTGGTGGGTGAGTTAAGTAATCACACTAAATAGTTCCTACAACAAGTAACAGCACTCACTGTTCATAGCTGAATTGCGCACAAGAAGGAAATGCAGTTTTTGGACCAATAACACATCCTCCCCACTACACATATGCACATTCTACATAAATACTAAAATTTAAGAGTGTCTAGGTCTTTGTCTTGCCCAAGCATTTTAAACCTGTCATTTCACTTGGTCTAAAGTAACAGTGAAGCATAAAATACTTTGGTAAAATGCTTTTAACTTATTGTTGAGCATCTGTCCTGCTTAAGAAGTTCCTGAAAACTAGGGATCCCCTCTCCAAAAAATCATCAAAACCCCAAAAACACATTTTGTACATAGTCGCTGGAAACTTACTGA
>NW_022322042.1:0-1086 GCF_002776525.5 Piliocolobus tephrosceles | reverse complement strand
AAGCGCTTGGAAACAATTCTCCTGTGTGGAATGCAGCCCAGTCCACACGGTGATTTTTGCCCAGTGACACCCACGTCAGACTTCTGCCCCACAGAACTGTGAGATGATACAATTTCAATTGTTTTAAGCCACGCAATATGTGGAAATGTGGTAAAGCAGCAACAGAAATGAATACAGTGATTTACTTGGAAACACCTAGAAGAGTGTCTGGCATAGTATTGACACCTGACAAGCGTTTTCTGATTTCTTTACTTCGTAAGGCAGGGCTGGCCACACTCCATCCAAAAGAGATGATAGACTTACTCTGACAAAACAGATTCAGTGAATTATAAATGGCCCAGAACACCTACAAATTTTAGGTTTCAGGTAAGTGATTCCCGTTCCTTTCACTTAGAAACCTCCCAATGCTCATCTTACTGATAAACTCTAAGTACCAGGCAGGAGACTAAACACCAGACAAACCCAGCCCCAGATGCCCCGAGGGAGCACATCCCAGCACTCACTCCGCTGCACTGAAATGATGTCCAGGTCAGTTTATCCCACTAGACCAAGAACTCCAGCTCTCCATGTGTGAGTCACCAGTGCTGCCTCTGCATCTCTGCCTCTACGACGGTGCTTCTGCACTTCACAGGAAATCTGTATCAATGTTTGTCAACACTATATATGACAGTGTAACTTAATATCTGCACAGAAAACATAAATTCTTTGAGGACCAAGACAGGGTTTATTAGCCTTTATACTCCCACTGCCACTGTCTGGGACATCAGAGGCACTCAGTAGAAGTTGGTGAAGAGAAAGAAAAGGCAGAGGAGAGACAGGAAAGCAGGACCAACACTGCAGACACAGATTCTGAGGTGGCTGGAGGAGAAGCAGGGCAGAGAAACTTCCTAGATGCTGGAATGGGGTTCACTGTGATACCTGCTGCTGGATTTCAAATGTCAAAGGTGATGCTTTGCTGACCTTCACCTCTGACTGCCCTTTAACTATCCTGTGGCTTTCCGAACCTCAAGACAGGGCACTTAGAAACTGCAATGTCGAAAAATTATGCTTCATTAAAGCATGGGAATGTTATTTACATGGACCTTC
>NW_022322041.1:0-3760 GCF_002776525.5 Piliocolobus tephrosceles | reverse complement strand
TCAGTAAGTTTCCAGCGACTATGTACAAAATGTGTTTTTGGGGTTTTGATGATTTTTTGGAGAGGGGATCCCTAGTTTTCAGGAACTTCTTAAGCAGGACAGATGCTCAACAATAAGTTAAAAGCATTTTACCAAAGTATTTTATGCTTCACTGTTACTTTAGACCAAGTGAAATGACAGGTTTAAAATGCTTGGGCAAGACAAAGACCTAGACACTCTTAAATTTTAGTATTTATGTAGAATGTGCATATGTGTAGTGGGGAGGATGTGTTATTGGTCCAAAAACTGCATTTCCTTCTTGTGCGCAATTCAGCTATGAACAGTGAGTGCTGTTACTTGTTGTAGGAACTATTTAGTGTGATTACTTAACTCACCCACCACATCTGATGCAATTCAGATATGAAAAAATCTGTTTTGTCACTTCTAGGAGCAATTTGAATGTAACAGACAGGATTCTGCTTAGCCAGGCATATTACTCATGAGAGTTGTCTCCATTTGTTTTCACATTTTTCAAATTTTAAACATTCTCTTTGTTTCAAAAAATTCATAACTTCTTATTTAAAAATAAAAAGTTGTTTTCACTGGCCATCAAACTGGTTGATACTATTGGGTTGAGGGCCTATTGGAGGCAAAGGGGTCGCTAGGCCACATTGCACACATTATGTTTATTTTTTAAAAATTAGGTTATTTTAGTTAGAGCGGCGTATGTGCAGGTTTGTTACACAGATAAACTCATGCCATGGGTGTATTATAGAGACTATTCCATCACCCAGGTACTAAATGTATAGTTATTATTTTCTGTTCCTTTCACTCCTCCCACCCTCGACCCAGGGAGGCCTTAGCATCTGTTGTTCCTTTCTTTGGCACACGTTATTTTAAAAGTCAGAATACCAAAAGTGCATCACTTCAGATAGACTAGGTTATGCTGTGATTAAAAATCAACCTCCAGTACTTCGTGACTTAAAACTATCTATTGGGTACAATGTACACTACTCAGGTGATGGGTGCATTAAAATCTCAAACTTCACCAGTATACAATTTATTCATGTAACCAAAACCCACTTGTACCTCCAATTAAAATTAAATTTTAATTTAGAAAATTAATTTTTTAAAAAAACCTTAGAAGCTGTAGGAACTCCAGTTGTGCATTTGCATGTGGTTGTGCTTTAGGGGGTTTCTGAGGTAGGTAGAACTGTTTACCTGGAAAATGCATGTCCACGAAAGAGTGTTATTGTAAAGATCTACTAGACACGCTTACTGCATTCTCCTGCTTCTGTTATGCTGCCTTGTTCTACACAAAATGTTCTCTCATTATGGGAAAAGATAGTTTAGTGGTTTTCGGGGAGTGAATCAGGTGGATTTAAGTACTGAACATTTTTTTCGTTTAGGTTTTTAAAAATTTAACATTTAGCACAAAACTGAAAAAAATTTGCTGAAGTTTAATCTAGGTATTCTCTAGTAAATTAGAATTTAGAAAAAAATTTCTCATTTATAATCAATCTTAGAGCATATGTTATTGATTGATTTATTTATTTATTGTATATTCAGACCAAGTCTCACTCTGTCACCCAGACTGGAGTGCAATGGCGTGATCTTGGTTCACTGCAACCTCTGCCTCCCGGGTTCAAGTGATTCTCCTGCCTCAGCCTCCCGAGTAGCTGGAACTACAGGCGCCCGCCACCATGTCCAGCTAATTTTTTGTGTATTTTTAGTAGAGACAGGGTTTCACCATGTTAGCCAGAATGATCTTGATCTCCTGATCTCGTGATCCGCATGCCTTGGTCTCTCAAAGTGCTGGAAATACAGGCCTGAGCCACTGCGCCTGACCTATATGATTAAATTTTCAAGACAGCTTATTTTCTTACTTTTACTTTATTTCTTAAATTGGCATACAATAATTGTACACATTTATGAGGTACCTCATCATGTTTTGATACATACAACGTATAGTGATAAGATCAGGGGAATTAGCATCCCCAGCACCATAAATATTTATTGTTTCTCTGTGTTGGGAACATTAACTATTGTCTTAGCTAACTCCAGACTAGCTAGCTGTTTGAAACGAAGTAGTATCGTTAACTAACTTCATCCTACAGTGCTAGGTGACACTAGCACTTTTTACTCCACTTATTCCTCCTATCTAGTTGTAATTTTGTCTCCTTTAACAGATCTCTCTCTATCCCTCTTTTCCTCCACCCTTCCCAGCCTCTAGTGTCCTCTGTTCTGCTTTTTACTTCTGTGAGATCAACTTTCTTTGGTTCCTCTGGCGAGTGAGAACATGCCGTGTTTAACTTTCTCACCTATTGAACTTCGTGTCCTCCAGTTCCATCCATGTTGCCGCAAATGACAAGATTCCATTCTTTTTTCTGGGTGAATAGCATTCCACTGTGTACACACACACATTTCTTCATCCATTCCTCTGCTGTTAGACATCTAGGTTGGTTCCACATGTTGGCTATTGTGAATAGCGCTGCAATACACATGGGGGTGTAGAGATCTCTTTGATATGCTGATTTCATTTCTTTTGGACAATTGCCCAGCAGTGGGATGACTGGATCATACCGTGGTGCTAGGTATAGATTTTTGAGTCACCTCCACACTGCTGTCCATTGCGGCTGTGCTAGTTTGCATTCGCACCAACAGTGTATAAGAGTTCTTTTTCCTTCACATTCTCACCAGTGTTTGCTATCTTTTGTCTAAAAAGACAGTGTAGTGTATATGCTATGAAAGTTCTCCAAGATGTACTATAAATTTCAAAAGTAGGAAAATACAGTATATAATGTATTTACGATATATACAGAATTTTTTTATGTATCAAGATTTGGATCCTGATGCCTCATTTGTATACATGTACATGCGTATGTGTGTGTAAATGTGAAATGGAGTAACACATTGTAAACACGCATACACTGACAAGCAATGGCTATAAGCAAAGTCACAGGGGTAAACAGAAGAAAGAGCAATGTCTTCTCCATTGAAAGTATCACAAACATGTGAGTGTTGGGCTAAGTCTTCTCCATGTGGATTTTTACTGTCTTCATCAAAACTCTTGTAGTGGCTTCAAAGTTGTGTGCTGCAAAAGATCAGTGAACTTTTATCTTCTGATGGTGTGTTGTACGTGTACCGTGGAGGCCGATAGCACGCAGAACCGGTCTGACTCAGAGCCACAGCTCATTTACAACGTGGAGATATAATACACAGATACCCTTGGGCACTTTCTACAAAAATGTTAAGTCTGTTATCTGTATTACTGGAAATTGAAGCTTCTGTCTTAAAGTTAATTCTGCTGCCTGTTTCTGGTTTGAGAAGTGAATTCAGGTCCATACAGATTCCTGAGAAATCCAGGTTATACAATTCAATAATGAGGAAGATCTCTTCGTTCCCGTAATCTACGTCTACAAACTCACCAAATGGACAGTGAAGACCATCTCACTTGCTGAAGGGACTTGCAGATCCTCTTTACCTCCCCATTGGTGGTCCCAGACAATTAGGCAGTATCTTTGCGAGGTCTGTTGTTTTAGATCAAAGATGGGTAATTCATTCTGGTCCTTAATCACGGAAGCACCGGTACCTGCAGTGCCCATTCAAAGCCGGTTAATACTTAGTTTTAGGCAGAGAAAAGAAAAACAATCTGAAAATATGACAACAATTCTATGCATCTTCTGACACTGAATGATGCAGCAGTTCTGTGGAGACTCCTATATCAGACACTGTCTCCACTCCCCTCACCACCACTTCACACTACTTTTTGTCTCAGCCT
>NW_022322040.1:0-1747 GCF_002776525.5 Piliocolobus tephrosceles | reverse complement strand
CCCCCTGGAATTGCACAACATGGTAATTGTGTCAGTAAAGGTGGCCTGGAGTCTGGCCTGAGATGAGGATTGAGAGTTAAATCCTTCTACATAATAAAGTAACAGGAATTTTAAGTCTTTCCTAGTGGGTAGAGGCAGGCGGGTAGAGGGATGCCTGGAATGGACAGAAGAAAAGGGTTAGGAGAAAAGACATCTCTAAGATGAGGATGGGCCAGCAATTTGGCAACAACCTGGAGCCAAAAGAGCCTGGTGAGAGATTCCTTGTAATTTTTACAAGAGATGCATACAATCCTCTGTCATCTTCTTTTACCTCCAGGAGACACTGGTATATGAAGTCAAACAACTTTTTCTTTGGCACTCTTCTTTATGAATCAGGAGATAATTGGGAAAGACTTCACCGTCCAGGATCACACAGCAACACTTGCCTATATATACAATGCCTTAATAACTTGCCTTTTTACTGTTTTTCTTTAAAAAGCTCAAAGTGCTTACACTTTCATTTCCTCATTTGTTCTGACATTCCAGTGTGGGCGGGGCAGATTTATGATAACATTATTTATAGATGAAGAAATAGAAATAGAGATTAAATCTCTTACTCAATGTTGCATAGCTGGGGTGGTGGAGCCCACACTGGAATGTCAGAACAAATGAGGAAATGAAAGTGTAAGCACTTTGAGCTTTTTAAAGAAAAACAGTAAAAAGGCAAGTTATTAAGGCATTGTATATATAGGCAAGTGTTGCTGTGTGATCCTGGACGGTGAAGTCTTTCCCAATTATCTCCTGATTCATAAAGAAGAGTGCCAAAGAAAAAGTTGTTTGACTTCATATACCAGTGTCTCCTGGAGGTAAAAGAAGATGACAGAGGATTGTATGCATCTCTTGTAAAAATTACAAGGAATCTCTCACCAGGCTCTTTTGGCTCCAGGTTGTTGCCAAATTGCTGGCCCATCCTCATCTTAGAGATGTCTTTTCTCCTAACCCTTTTCTTCTGTCCATTCCAGGCATCCCTCTACCCGCCTGCCTCTACCCACTAGGAAAGACTTAAAATTCCTGTTACTTTATTATGTAGAAGGATTTAACTCTCAATCCTCATCTCAGGCCAGACTCCAGGCCACCTTTACTGACACAATTACCATGTTGTGCAATTCCAGGGGGCATCATTTGTGTTTTTCACCTCTTGAGCATCATTCACGTTGTATTCTTTGTGAATAGTACCCCCCTGGAATTGCACAACATGGTAATTGTGTCAGTAAAGGTGGCCTGGAGTCTGGCCTGAGATGAGGATTGAGAGTTAAATCCTTCTACATAATAAAGTAACAGGAATTTTAAGTCTTTCCTAGTGGGTAGAGGCAGGCGGGTAGAGGGATGCCTGGAATGGACAGAAGAAAAGGGTTAGGAGAAAAGACATCTCTAAGATGAGGATGGGCCAGCAATTTGGCAACAACCTGGAGCCAAAAGAGCCTGGTGAGAGATTCCTTGTAATTTTTACAAGAGATGCATACAATCCTCTGTCATCTTCTTTTACCTCCAGGAGACACTGGTATATGAAGTCAAACAACTTTTTCTTTGGCACTCTTCTTTATGAATCAGGAGATAATTGGGAAAGACTTCACCGTCCAGGATCACACAGCAACACTTGCCTATATATACAATGCCTTAATAACTTGCCTTTTTACTGTTTTTCTTTAAAAAGCTCAAAGTGCTTACACTTTCATTTCCTCATTTGTTCTGACATTCCAGTGTGGGC
>NW_022322039.1:0-1747 GCF_002776525.5 Piliocolobus tephrosceles | reverse complement strand
GCCCACACTGGAATGTCAGAACAAATGAGGAAATGAAAGTGTAAGCACTTTGAGCTTTTTAAAGAAAAACAGTAAAAAGGCAAGTTATTAAGGCATTGTATATATAGGCAAGTGTTGCTGTGTGATCCTGGACGGTGAAGTCTTTCCCAATTATCTCCTGATTCATAAAGAAGAGTGCCAAAGAAAAAGTTGTTTGACTTCATATACCAGTGTCTCCTGGAGGTAAAAGAAGATGACAGAGGATTGTATGCATCTCTTGTAAAAATTACAAGGAATCTCTCACCAGGCTCTTTTGGCTCCAGGTTGTTGCCAAATTGCTGGCCCATCCTCATCTTAGAGATGTCTTTTCTCCTAACCCTTTTCTTCTGTCCATTCCAGGCATCCCTCTACCCGCCTGCCTCTACCCACTAGGAAAGACTTAAAATTCCTGTTACTTTATTATGTAGAAGGATTTAACTCTCAATCCTCATCTCAGGCCAGACTCCAGGCCACCTTTACTGACACAATTACCATGTTGTGCAATTCCAGGGGGGTACTATTCACAAAGAATACAACGTGAATGATGCTCAAGAGGTGAAAAACACAAATGATGCCCCCTGGAATTGCACAACATGGTAATTGTGTCAGTAAAGGTGGCCTGGAGTCTGGCCTGAGATGAGGATTGAGAGTTAAATCCTTCTACATAATAAAGTAACAGGAATTTTAAGTCTTTCCTAGTGGGTAGAGGCAGGCGGGTAGAGGGATGCCTGGAATGGACAGAAGAAAAGGGTTAGGAGAAAAGACATCTCTAAGATGAGGATGGGCCAGCAATTTGGCAACAACCTGGAGCCAAAAGAGCCTGGTGAGAGATTCCTTGTAATTTTTACAAGAGATGCATACAATCCTCTGTCATCTTCTTTTACCTCCAGGAGACACTGGTATATGAAGTCAAACAACTTTTTCTTTGGCACTCTTCTTTATGAATCAGGAGATAATTGGGAAAGACTTCACCGTCCAGGATCACACAGCAACACTTGCCTATATATACAATGCCTTAATAACTTGCCTTTTTACTGTTTTTCTTTAAAAAGCTCAAAGTGCTTACACTTTCATTTCCTCATTTGTTCTGACATTCCAGTGTGGGCTCCACCACCCCAGCTATGCAACATTGAGTAAGAGATTTAATCTCTATTTCTATTTCTTCATCTATAAATAATGTTATCATAAATCTGCCCCGCCCACACTGGAATGTCAGAACAAATGAGGAAATGAAAGTGTAAGCACTTTGAGCTTTTTAAAGAAAAACAGTAAAAAGGCAAGTTATTAAGGCATTGTATATATAGGCAAGTGTTGCTGTGTGATCCTGGACGGTGAAGTCTTTCCCAATTATCTCCTGATTCATAAAGAAGAGTGCCAAAGAAAAAGTTGTTTGACTTCATATACCAGTGTCTCCTGGAGGTAAAAGAAGATGACAGAGGATTGTATGCATCTCTTGTAAAAATTACAAGGAATCTCTCACCAGGCTCTTTTGGCTCCAGGTTGTTGCCAAATTGCTGGCCCATCCTCATCTTAGAGATGTCTTTTCTCCTAACCCTTTTCTTCTGTCCATTCCAGGCATCCCTCTACCCGCCTGCCTCTACCCACTAGGAAAGACTTAAAATTCCTGTTACTTTATTATGTAGAAGGATTTAACTCTCAATCCTCATCTCAGGCCAGACTCCAGGCCACCTTTACTGACACAATTACCATGTTGTGCAATTCCAGGGGG
>NW_022322038.1:0-1987 GCF_002776525.5 Piliocolobus tephrosceles | reverse complement strand
GAGGCGCGGCACCTGTTCTCAGGGTGGGG
This sequence comes from Piliocolobus tephrosceles, assembly GCF_002776525.5. Taxonomy (NCBI): domain Eukaryota; kingdom Metazoa; phylum Chordata; class Mammalia; order Primates; family Cercopithecidae; genus Piliocolobus; species Piliocolobus tephrosceles. The sequence goes on along the minus strand of NW_022322038.1, from coordinate 1,958 downwards.
CAATCAGACTTCCAGTTTCCTCCCTGCTGGCAAGCAGGGCAGGGGGTTGCTGGTGGACGAGGGTTAGGACATTCACTGGCCTAATGTCCCAATGCCTTGCACTTATAGCAAGGCCGCGTTGGGACTCGGGGACCTTGCGGACACCTGTTGGCATAGTGTCCTGCCTTGCCGCACTTATAGCAGGCAGGCTCCTTTTGTAGCCTTGGAGTCTGCGGAGTATGTGCTCTCTGGCCTGGGGTTACGACTGGGCTGTAAAGCTGCTGCTAGGAGCTGTAACTTCTGTTCAAGGCGAGCCTGCCGTCTCCTCTCTGGAGCTATAGACCTTAAAGACTAATTTAACCAGGTCTTGTATTGGTGTCTGAGGACCATCCTCTACCTTTTGAAGTTTTTTTATGAATGTCAGGAGCTGATTGAGAAATGAAATAAGACACCAAAATGGTGGCCCCTGTGGGGGAGGCCGGATCTAACCGGGTATACTGGGTTAGAACCTCAGTCAGTTTAGGGTAGAGGTTAGGATAACCTGGAGGTCATGCCAAGTTAAGTCATAGGCCTGACAAAGGTGTCTAAATTCCTTTATGTATATGGTAGGATTAGCTGAGAAATCACCTAAATGCTTCTCAATTTTGGAAAGATCGGCCAATGAAAAAGGGACGTGTACTCTGACTACCCCCTCCGCCCCAGCCACCTCTCGCAAAGGTGCTAACACTGTAGGAGGGTGTGGGCAGAGATAGGGGACTCAAGACAGCCAGTTGGGGGCCCCGAAGGAGGCACGGGACCCAGTGGATTACTAGTAGATAAGGAGGAGGAAGGAGGAGTCTGGATGGGGGGAGGAGGAGGAGTCTGGGCAGGAAGGGAGGGGGTGGGGAGAGCGGGGAGAGAAGGAGTATAGGGACGAGAGCCTAAGGCCTAAAAGCCTTGTATGTAAATTTCGGACCACTTGCCTAGCCGCTGGCAGAAATTGCTGAGGTCGATCACGCCACAGTGGAAAGGAAAATTAACCGCTTCCTCCTAAGTTCTTGTTCAAGCTGTAAGGTTTTTAAATTGGCTAGGAGGCACCCTAAGGGGGTGCTCTTTGGAAATTTGGACTGGGGGTTTCCCATTTGTTTCCTCTTTACCGACACACAATGGACACAATGGAAATGGAAGTGGATCTCTGCCTGGCTTCAAAGCGTCCTTTGGAACCAGCAGAGACAGACTGGAGGCTCTTGAAGCCAAAGTGGAGAGTACCTTCAGGCGGACGTCTCCGTCCTGCAAGGGTCTCCGAAGCCACGTGGTGGCTTCCAAGCCACTTGGTGGCTCAAAATGGACCTCGGACCTGCGCAGGATTTTGTCCGAGGGTGGTAAAGAGGAGACAAGGGCACTTACTCCAGAGAGGCCGTGAGAGTGAGCGAAGCGGGTCTCAGGTCCTGGTCCGTCCGCGGCGTGGAACGAGGAGGAGGAGGCTCCCCGGACCCTGGGGGCCCTGAGGAGGGGTCTCCTCCCGGGTTCGGCACCATCTGTCTTGTTTTTCTAAGACCACCAGAGCGAGCACCAAAGAACCAGCAAGTAGGCAAAGGTCAGGCGCAAAACTGCTAGTTTATTTTAGTAACCTAAGGTGTGGAGAAGAAGTCTGTCGGCCTCCGGCAAAGAAGGCCGGCAGAGTTCCCCTCCCCCAAGCTCTCGGACGGAGTTCCGACATCCCGACAGGACTGGGAAGCTGGGAAGTCCACGTGGCTCAATGGCGGAGAGCGGCTTTTCTAGGAGTGGGAGGGCAATAGGTGGGGCATGGGCGTGTCAGGGGTGTTCCGCAGGTGCGACCAGGTAAATCTTGGTCTCTTCAGATTGACGTCACCTGGCGCATGCCCAGTTGGTCTGCACCCTCCCTGGGCGCCGGCTGCATTTTCGCGCGTGTGGGAAGAGTTGGGGGTGGGGGATGAAGAACCCGGAAGTGCACCATCTTGCCTCCGTTCGTCCAAACA
>NW_022322037.1:0-1987 GCF_002776525.5 Piliocolobus tephrosceles | reverse complement strand
TGTTTGGACGAACGGAGGCAAGATGGTGCACTTCCGGGTTCTTCATCCCCCACCCCCAACTCTTCCCACACGCGCGAAAATGCAGCCGGCGCCCAGGGAGGGTGCAGACCAACTGGGCATGCGCCAGGTGACGTCAATCTGAAGAGACCAAGATTTACCTGGTCGCACCTGCGGAACACCCCTGACACGCCCATGCCCCACCTATTGCCCTCCCACTCCTAGAAAAGCCGCTCTCCGCCATTGAGCCACGTGGACTTCCCAGCTTCCCAGTCCTGTCGGGATGTCGGAACTCCGTCCGAGAGCTTGGGGGAGGGGAACTCTGCCGGCCTTCTTTGCCGGAGGCCGACAGACTTCTTCTCCACACCTTAGGTTACTAAAATAAACTAGCAGTTTTGCGCCTGACCTTTGCCTACTTGCTGGTTCTTTGGTGCTCGCTCTGGTGGTCTTAGAAAAACAAGACAGATGGTGCCGAACCCGGGAGGAGACCCCTCCTCAGGGCCCCCAGGGTCCGGGGAGCCTCCTCCTCCTCGTTCCACGCCGCGGACGGACCAGGACCTGAGACCCGCTTCGCTCACTCTCACGGCCTCTCTGGAGTAAGTGCCCTTGTCTCCTCTTTACCACCCTCGGACAAAATCCTGCGCAGGTCCGAGGTCCATTTTGAGCCACCAAGTGGCTTGGAAGCCACCACGTGGCTTCGGAGACCCTTGCAGGACGGAGACGTCCGCCTGAAGGTACTCTCCACTTTGGCTTCAAGAGCCTCCAGTCTGTCTCTGCTGGTTCCAAAGGACGCTTTGAAGCCAGGCAGAGATCCACTTCCATTTCCATTGTGTCCATTGTGTGTCGGTAAAGAGGAAACAAATGGGAAACCCCCAGTCCAAATTTCCAAAGAGCACCCCCTTAGGGTGCCTCCTAGCCAATTTAAAAACCTTACAGCTTGAACAAGAACTTAGGAGGAAGCGGTTAATTTTCCTTTCCACTGTGGCGTGATCGACCTCAGCAATTTCTGCCAGCGGCTAGGCAAGTGGTCCGAAATTTACATACAAGGCTTTTAGGCCTTAGGCTCTCGTCCCTATACTCCTTCTCTCCCCGCTCTCCCCACCCCCTCCCTTCCTGCCCAGACTCCTCCTCCTCCCCCCATCCAGACTCCTCCTTCCTCCTCCTTATCTACTAGTAATCCACTGGGTCCCGTGCCTCCTTCGGGGCCCCCAACTGGCTGTCTTGAGTCCCCTATCTCTGCCCACACCCTCCTACAGTGTTAGCACCTTTGCGAGAGGTGGCTGGGGCGGAGGGGGTAGTCAGAGTACACGTCCCTTTTTCATTGGCCGATCTTTCCAAAATTGAGAAGCATTTAGGTGATTTCTCAGCTAATCCTACCATATACATAAAGGAATTTAGACACCTTTGTCAGGCCTATGACTTAACTTGGCATGACCTCCAGGTTATCCTAACCTCTACCCTAAACTGACTGAGGTTCTAACCCAGTATACCCGGTTAGATCCGGCCTCCCCCACAGGGGCCACCATTTTGGTGTCTTATTTCATTTCTCAATCAGCTCCTGACATTCATAAAAAAACTTCAAAAGGTAGAGGATGGTCCTCAGACACCAATACAAGACCTGGTTAAATTAGTCTTTAAGGTCTATAGCTCCAGAGAGGAGACGGCAGGCTCGCCTTGAACAGAAGTTACAGCTCCTAGCAGCAGCTTTACAGCCCAGTCGTAACCCCAGGCCAGAGAGCACATACTCCGCAGACTCCAAGGCTACAAAAGGAGCCTGCCTGCTATAAGTGCGGCAAGGCAGGACACTATGCCAACAGGTGTCCGCAAGGTCCCCGAGTCCCAACGCGGCCTTGCTATAAGTGCAAGGCATTGGGACATTAGGCCAGTGAATGTCCTAACCCTCGTCCACCAGCAACCCCCTGCCCTGCTTGCCAGCAGGGAGGAAACTGGAAGTCTGATTGCCCCACCCTGAGAACAGGTGCCGCGCCTC
>NW_022322036.1:0-15907 GCF_002776525.5 Piliocolobus tephrosceles | reverse complement strand
GGGTGTACACTTCTCCTGTGATATTCTTCTTCATATCTAGAAGGGAAGAGGATGATATTAGACCTTCTGTGATATTGTTCCCAATATTTAGTGAGGGAACATATGATATTACTCCCAATATTGCAGGGAATGTACACCCCCACTGTGATATTGTTTTTAATATCCGGAGGCAGAGGATGATATTACTCCCAATATCGTAGGAGTGTACACCCCTTCTGTGATATTGTTTTTGATATCCGGGAGGGAGAGGATGATATTACTCTCAATATCACAGGGTGTTTACACCCCCACTGTGATACTGTTCCTAGTGTCAAGGCGGGGAAAGGATGATATCATTCCCAATATCACATCAGGTGTATACCCCCTATGTAACATTGTTTCTAAACCCAGGGGATGAGAAGATAATATTACTCTCAATATTGCATAGGGTGTACACACCCCCCTGTGATGTTGTTTATAATATTTAGTGAGGGAAAGGACTATATTACTCTCAATATCACATAAGGAGTACACATCCACTGTGGTATTGTTCCTAATATCCGGAGGGGAGAGGATGATATTACCCCCAATATTGCAGTGGGTGTACACCCCTCCCTGTGATATTGTTTCTAATATCCAGAAGGGGAAAGGATGATATTACTTTCAATATATCATAGGGTGTACACCTTCCCCTGTGATATTGTTCCTAATATGGTATTGTTCCTAATTGTTCCTATGGTAAAAGAGCATGATATTACTTCCACTGTAGCAGGGGCTGTACACCTTGTGCTGATATTTTTCCTTATATACAAACAAAGGGAGACTGATTTTATTCACAATATGGCAGGGGGGTGTACACCCCCCATGTGATATTGTTACTAATATCCAGGGCGGAAGAGGAAGAGGGTGATATTACTCCCCATATCGCAGGGGGTGTACACCTTCCCTGTGATACAGTTCATAATATCCACGGTGAGGGGAGGGTGATATTACTCCCACTATCGACGGAGGTGTACACTCCCCTATGATATGGTTCATAATATCCGGGAGTGGGGGAGAGGTTGACTTTACTCCCCCTATCACGTGGGTGTACACTCCCCTGTGATACGGTTCGTAATATCCACGGGCGGGGAGATGGTGATATTACTCCTACTATCGCGGGGGGGTGTACACTTCCCTATGATATGGTTCATAATATCCACGGTGGGGAGAGGGTGATATTACTCCCATTATCACGGGGTGTGTACATTCCTCCTTGATATAGTTCGTAATGTCCACAGGAGGGAGAGGGTGAAATTACATTCCCTATCGTGGGGGTGTACACAACCCTGTGATATGGTTCCTAATATCCATGGGGCAGACAGGGTGACATTACTCCTCAAATTGCGAGGGTTGTGCACACCCCTGTGGTATGGTTCCTAATATTCACGGGGGGAGAGGTTGATGTTATTCCCCATATAGCAGGGGGTGTATACCCCCCAGTGATATGGTTCCTAATATCCATGGGATGGAGAGGGATATATTACTCCCCATATCACAGGGGGGTGTACACCTTCCCTGTGATATGGTTCCTAATATCCACAGGGGGAGAGGGTGATATTTCTCCCCATATCACAGGGGTTGTACACCAATCCTGTGATATTGTTTCTCGTATCCACAGAGAAATAGAATATTACTTCCAATATCACATGAAGTGTACACCCACCCCGTGATGTGGTTACTAATATCCAGGAGGTGAGAGGATAATATTACATCAATTATCACCAGGGGTGTAAATCCCCCCTGTGATATTGTTTCTAATTTTGAGGGGTATAGAGTATATTATTCCCAGTATATGAAGGGGTGTATACTTCTGCTGTGATATTGTTTCTAACATCCATGGAGCAGAGGATAATATTACTCACAAAATCGCAGGTGGTGTACACTCCCCAGTGATGTAATTTCTAATATCCAGGGAATTGGAGGATGATTTTGCTCCCAACATCGCTAAGGGTATACACTCCTCCTTTTGTTATATTGTTCCTAGTATCCAGAATGCAAGAGGATGATATTACTTTCAATATTGCCGGGGATGTACACCTTGCCCCATGATATTGTTCCTAATATCCAAGGGTGGATAGAATGATATTACTCCTAATATCGCAGGGGTTATACACCTCTCTGAGATATTGTTCCTAATATGCCAGGGAGGAGAGGGTTTGTTACATCCAATATCACAGAGGTTGGATACTTCCCTTGTTATATTGCTTCTAATATCTAGGGGGTACAGGATGACATTACTCCCAATATCGCAGGGACTGTACACCCCACATGTGATATTGTTCTTAATATCCAGGAAGGACAAAAATAATACTTCCAATATCTCAGGGGGTGTATGCCACTCCTGTGATATTGTTCCAAATATCTATAAGGGAAAGGATGGTAGTACTCCCAATATCGCAGGTAGTGTACACTTTTCCTGTGATATTGTTTCTAATGTTCAGGGGAGAGAGGATGATATTACTTCCAAAATTGCAGGGGATATACACCCCTCCTGTGATATCATTCCTAATATCCAAATGGGTCAGGCTGGTATTACTCCCAATGTAACAGAAGGTGTTCACCCACCCTGGGATATTGTTCTTAATATCCAGGGGTAGAGAGGATTATATTACTGCCAATATCGCTGAAGGACGTACACCCCTCCTGTGATATCGTTCCTAATATCCAAATGGGTCAGGCTGATATTGCTCCCAATATCACAGAAGGTGTTCACCCACCCTGTGATATTGTTCTTAATATCCAGAGGTGGGTTGCTGCCAATATCGCTGAAGGTGTACACCCACAATGTGACATTGTTCCTAATATCCAAACATGGAGAGACCGATAGTATTCCCAGTATCGCAGCGGGTGTACAATACCCCTGTGATATTGTTCCTAATATTTAGGCGGAAAGAGGATATTACTTTCAATAATACAGGGGGTGTACACCAGTCCTGTTATATTGTTTCTAACATCCAAAGGGGGAGAATATGATATTACTCCCAATATTACAGGGGGTGTACACCCCCCATGATGTTTTTCCTAATATTCAGGGAGGAAGAGGAGGATATTACTCTCAATATTGCAGGGGCATACACTGTTCCGTGATATTGCTCCTAATATCAAGGATGGGAGAGGATGATATTACTCTCAATATCAAGGAGATGTACCCCCCCACCCCCGTGATATCGTTCCTAATATTCAGGGGTGAGAGGATAATATTGCTTCTCATATCACAGGGAATGTACAAACCCCCTGTAATATGGTTCCTAATGTCCAGGCAGAAGAGGATATCACTCCCAATATTGGAGAGGGTGTAAACTCCCCTGTAACATTGTTTTTAATATTTAGAAGGAGAGACAATGATATGACTCCCAATATGTCAGGGGGTGTACACCCCTTCCATGATATTGTTCTTAATTTCCAGTGGGGGAGAAGGTGAGATTACTCCCAGTATCATAGGGGATGCACATCCTTCTGTAATATTTTTCATAATATTCAAAGGTGGAGAGGATAATATTACTCCTAATATCACAGGCGGTGTACACCCCCCTGTGACATTTTTCTAATATTCATGGGTGGAGAGGATGATATTCCCAAAATCACAGGGGGCATACAACCCCTGTGATATTGTTTCTAATATCCAAGTGTGAAGAGAATGATATTTCTCAAAATATCACAGTGTTGTACACCCCTCCTGTAATACTGCTCCCAATATCCAAGTTGAGAGAAGATGATATTACTCCCAATATCGCACTAGGTAGACGCCCCTTCTGTGATATTGTTCCTAACATCCAGGGGAGGAGAATAGGATATTACTCCCAATATATATGAAGGACTGTACACCCCCCTCTTTGATATTGTTCTTAATATAGTGTGGAAAGAAAATGATATTACTCCAAATACCACATAGGGAGACTGTACACCTCCCCTGTGATATTGTTACTAATATTCAGGGGTGGGAGAACATATTATACCCAATTTCACAGGAAGTGTACACCCCCACAGTGATATTGTTCCTCATCTCCAGGGCGGAGAGGATATTACTTTCAGAATTGCAGGGGTGTACGCCCTCCCTGTGATATTGTTCATAATATTCATGGGGAGAGAGAATATTACTCTCAATATCGCATTGCATGTACACTCCCCCTGTGATATTGTTTCTAATATCCAGGGGTAAGACAATAATATCACACTCAATATCACCGGGGGTGTACACCTCCCCTGTGATATTGTTCCTAATATCCAGGTGGCTGCAGGATGATATTACTCTCAATACCTCAGGGGGTGTATATTCCCACCTTGAAATTTTTTTGTTTTCCAAGAGAGGAGAGAATGATACCACTTCCAACATCGCAGCGGGTGTACACCCCCTCAGTAATATAGTTCTAATATCCAGGGAGTCAGATGATGATATTACTCTTAATATCACAGCAGGTGTACAACCCCCTGTGATTTTTTTCCTAATATTTAAGGAGGAAGAGGATGATATTACTCCCAATATCGCTGGAAGTGTACACCCTCTCTGTGATATTGCTCCTAGTATCTAGAGCCTGAGAGTATATTACCCGCAACATCACATGGAGCATACACAGCCCTGTGATATTGTTCCTTATATCCAAGGGAAGAGAGGATGACATTACTCACAATATTGCAGGGGGTATACACACCCTCTGATATATTGTTCCTAATATGTAGGGAGGGGAAGAATTTCATTACATTCAATATCGCAGGGGGTGGACAACCCCCATGTGATATTGTTCCTAATATCCAGGGGGTCAGCATGACATTACTCCCTATATTACAAGGACTGTACACTCTACCTGTGATATTGTTCCTAATATCCAAGGGGAGACAGGATGATATTACTTCCAATATTGCAGGGGGTGTACACCTCCCCTGTGATATTGTTTCTAATATTCCTGCTGGGAGAGGATGATATCACTCCTAATAGCTTAGGGGTATACACGCCTTGCATGATATTGTTTCTAATATCCAGAAGGGGAGAAGATGATATTACTCCCAATATAGAAGAATATGTATACCCACTCTAATATTGTTTTTAACATCCAGGGGTTGAAAGGATGATATTACCCCCAATATCACAGTGGGGGCACACCTCCCCCGTGATATTGTTTCTAATATCCAACTGGGGAGAGTTTAATACAGATCCCAATATTGCAAAAAGTGTACACCTTCCCTGTGGCATTCTTCTAATATCCAGGAGGGGAGAAAGTGATATTACTCCCAATATCGCAGGGATATACACCTCCCCCACCTGTGATATTGTTCCTAGTATATCAGTGGGATAAAGGATGATATTACTCCCAAATTCGCAGGGGGTGTACACCCCTCCTGTGATATCGTTTCTAATATTCTGGCAGGTACAGGATATTACTCCAATATCTCACCCTGTGATATTGTTCCTAATATACAGGGGTAAAGAGGGTGACATTACTCCCAATATCGTTGGCAGTGTAAAATCCGCCTGTGATTTTCTTTTGTATATTCAGGCGGGTAAAGGAAGACATTACTGCCAAAATCACAGGGGATATACTCTCACTCTGTGATATTTTTTATAATATTTAGAAAGGGAGAGAATGACATGACTCCCAATACTCCAGGGCGTGTACACCTCACCTGTGATATTATTCCTAATATCCAGAAGGGAGAGGATGATATTACTCTCAATATCGCAGGGGGTGTATACCCCTTCTGTGATATTGTTCCTAATATCCAGGGGGGATGAAGACGATATTACTCCCAATGTCACAAAGGGTGTGCAACCCCCTGGTGATATTGTTCCTAATATCCAGGGTGGGAAAGGATGATATTACTTCCAAAATCGCAGGGGATGTACACACCTTCTGTGATATTCTTACTAATATCCGGGGGGGGAGAGGATGATATTACTCCCAATATCACAGAAGGTGTAGATCTCTCCTGTGGCATAGTTTCTAATACTGAAAGGGGAAGAGGATGATATTATTCCCAATATCCCAGGGGTGCACACCCCCATATGTTGTTTTTAATATCCAGGGGGGGGAGAGGATGATATTACTTCCAATATCACAGGGGAGGTGCACCCCCTCTGTGATAGTGTTCCCAATATTCAGGAAGAGAGAGGATAATATTACTTGTAATATCGCAGGGGGTATACATTCCCCTGTGATATTGTTACTAATATTCAGTGGGGAAGATTATATTACTCCCAATATGGCAGGGGATGTACACCCTCACTGTGATATTGTTCTTAGTATCCATGGGGTCAGAGGGTGATATTATTCCCCATATCACAGGGTGTGTACACCCCCCCTGTGATCTGGTTCATAGTATGCGAGATGGGGAGAGGATGATATTACACCCAGTATCACACGGGGTGCACACCACTTTTGTGATATTGCTCATAATATCCACTAAGGGAGAGAATAATATTATTTCCAATATTTCAGGAAGTGTACACCCCTCCTGTGATATTGTTCCTAATATCAAGGTGGGAGGAGTATGATATTATTTCCAATATTGCAGTGTGTGTGCAACCACCTGATATGTTATTCCTAATATCCACGTTGAGAGAGGATGATATCACTTTCAATATCACAGTGGGTGTACATCCCTCCTATGATATTGTTCCTAATATCCATGAAGAAAGAGAATGATACTATTTCCAATATCTCAGGGTGTGTACACCCCTTCTGTGATATTGTTTCAAATATCCATGAGGGAGAGGATGATATTACCCCCAATATCGCAGAGGGTGTACATATTTTCTGTGATATTCTTCCTTATGTCCAGGGTAAAGAGGATAATATTACTTCCAAAATCGCAGGGGATGTACATTCTTCCTGTGATATTGTTCCCAATATCCAAATGGGTCAGGCTGATATAACTCCCAATATCACAGAAGATGTACACCCTCCCTGTGATATTGTTACTAATATCCAGGGGGGAAGAGGATGATATTACTGCCAATATTGCAGATGGTGTACACCCCCCCCAACCACCACCGTGATATTGTTCCTAATAGTAAATGCGGAGAGGCTGATAGTATTCCCAATATCACAGGGGGTGTACACAACCCCTGTTATATTGTTTCTAATATTTAGGGTGAAAGAGGATAGTATTACTTTCAATAATGCAGGGGTGTACACCTGCCCTGTGGTATTGTTCCTAATATCCAGCGGTGGGGAGATGATATTATTCCCAATATCGCAGAGAGTGTACCTCCCCCGAGGGATTTTCTTTAAATATTCAGAAAGAAAGAGAATGATATTACTCTCAATATTGCAAGGGGTGTAAGCACCTCTGTAATATTGTTCCTAATATCCGGGGGGGGGGGACAGGATGACATTACTTTCAATATCTTAAGGAATGTACACCCCACCTGTGATATTGTTCCTAATATCCAGGAAGGGAGAGAATGATATTACTTCCAATATCTCAGGGATGTACACTCTTCCTGTGATCATGTTCCGAATATCCGTGAGGGAGAGGATATTACTCCCAGTGTTGCAGGAGGTGTATGCCTTTTCTGTGATATTGTTCCTAATGTCCAGAGTGGGAGAGGATGCTATTACTTCCAAAATCGCAGAGGATATACACCCCCCCATGTGATATTGTTCCTAATATCTAGGTGGGTGCAGCAATATTGCTGTAAGTGTACACCTCCTCTGTAATTTTTTTTTAATTTCCAAAGAAGGAGAAAATGATATTACTTTCAATATTGCAGGGAGTGTTCACCCCCACAGTAATATAGTTTCTACTATCTGGGGGGGGTCAGGAAGTGATATTACTCCCAATATCACAGTAGGTGTACAATCCCCTGATTTTTTTCTAATATCCAAGGAGGAAGAAAATGATATTACTCTTAATATCGCTGGAAGTGTACACCCCCTCTGATATTGCTCCTAGTATCCAGAGCCTGAGAGGATATTACTCCCAATATTGCACGGGGTGTACAACCCCTGAAATATTGTTTCTAATATCCAAGGAGAGAGAGGATGATATTACTCCCAATATCGCAGGGGGCTGTGCACTCTCTTTGAGGTATTGTTTCTAATATGCAGGCAAGGGAAGGATTTTGTTACGTTCAATGTAGCAGGGGGTGGACATCCCTCGTGTGATATTGTTCCTAATATCCAAGAGGGGAGAGGATGATATTACTTCCAATAATATGCAGGGGGGTCAGGATGAAATTACTCCCAATATAGCAGGGACTGGACACCCCACCTGTGATATTGTTCCTAATATCCAAGAGGGGAGAGGATGATATTACTTCCAATACCCCAGGGGGTGTACCCCTCCTGTAATACTGTTTTTAATATCCAGGAGTGGAAAGGATGTTATTACTCCCAATATCACAGGAGGTCAACACCTGCCCTGTGATATTGTTCCTAATAACCAACTAGAGAGATGATAATACTCATCCCAATATCGCAAGGAGTATATACCTTGCCTGTGATATTGTCCCTAATATCCAGGGGGAAGAGAGTGATATTACTCCCAATATCATGGGGACATACATCCCCCCTTTGTGATATCCTAATATTCAGGCGGGGTAAAGGATGATATTATTTCCAAATTCTCAGGGGGTGTACAGGTCTCCTGTGATATTGTTTTTAATATCCTGGGAGGTAGAGGATGATATTACTCCAAACATCTCAGTGGGCGTACACTCCCCCCTGTAATATTCTTCCTAATATCCTGGGGGAAAGAAAATGATATTACTCTCAATATCGCATGGGTGTACAACTCCCCTGTCATATTATTCCTGATATCTGTGGAGGCAGATGATGACATTACACCCAGTTTCACAGAAAGTGTACACCCTCTCAGTGATTTTGTTCCTCATCTCTGGGGGGAGAGGATGATATTACTTTCAACATCGCAGGGAATGTACACCCACCCTGTGATATTGTGCCTAATATTTACGGAGGAGGGAATACTACTCCCAATATTGCATGAGGTGTACACCCACCCTGTGATATTGTTAGCAATAGCCAGGGGCAAAGAGGATAGTATCACACCCAACGTCGCAGGAAGTGTACACCCCGCTGTGATTTTTTTTAATTTCCAAGGGGAAAGAGAATTATATTACGTTAATATTGCAGGGGGTTTACACACCCTAGTGATACAGTTTTTAATATCTGGGGAGTCAGGAAATGATATTACTTCCAATATTGCAGCAGCGATAAACCCCCCTGAGACTTTTTCCTAATATCCAAAGAGGGAGAAAATGATATTGCTTCCAATATCGCTGGAAGTGTACACCCCCTCTGTGATATATTTCTTAATATCTGGAGCATGAGAGGATGATATTACCCCCAGTATCACATGGGGTGTACACTCCCATGATATTCTTCCTAATATCCAAGGGGAGAGAGGATGATATTACTCCCAATATCGCAAAGGGTGTTCACTCTCTCTGAGATATTGTTCTTAATATGCAAGGAGGGGAAGGCTTTTGTTACATTAAATATCGCAGGGGAGGCATATCCCCCATGTGATATTTTTCCTAATATCCAGAAGTGTCAGGATGACATTACTCCCAATATCTCTCGGACCGTACACTTCACCTGTGATATTGTTCCTAATATTTAATAGGGGAGAGGATGATATTACTCCCAATATCGCAGGGAGTATACACACCCCCTGTGGTATTGTTTCTAATATTCAGGTGGGGAGAGGATAATATTACTCCAAACATCTTAGGAGTGTACACGCCCTGTGTTATATTGTTTCTAATATCCAGAAGAGGAGACAATGCTATTACTCCCAATACCGAAGGGGATGTACACCGAGTCTGTAATATTATTTTTAATATCCAGGGACAGAAAGGATAATATTGCTTCCAATATCACGGGGGGATCTACACACCCCTGTAATATTGTTTTTAATATCCAACTGGGGAGAGGATAATATTGATCCCAATAACGCAAGGGGTATACGCCTTCCCTATGATATTGTTCCTAATATCCAGGGGTGGAGAGAGTGATAGTACTCCCAATATCACAGGGATGTGCACACCCCCATGATGTTGTTCCTAATAACCAGGTGAAGTAAAGGATGGTATTACTTCCAAATTCACAGGGAGTATACACCCCCCTGTGATATTTTTCCTAACATACAGGGGGAAAGAGGATGATATTACTACCAATATCACAAGCAGTGTAAACTGTGCCTGTGATATTGTTTCTTATACACAGGGTGGGGTGTACACCCACCCTGTGATATTTTTCTTAATATCTAGGGTGGGAGAGAACGACATTATTCCCAATATTCCAGGGGTTGCATGCCCCCCTGGTGATATTGTTCCTAATATCCGGGGTGGGAGAGGATGATATTACTCCCAATATCACAGGGAGTATATACTCACTCTGTGCTATTGTTCCTAATATCCAGGTGGGGAGAAGATTATATTACTCTCAACATCACAGGGGTGAAGACCTCCCCTGTGACATTGTTTCTAACATCCAAGAAGAGAGAGGATGATATTACTCTCAATATTGCAGGAAGTGTACACTTCCCCAGTAATACAGTTTTTAATATCCAGGAGAAGAGAGGATGTTACTCCAAATATCTCAGAGAGTTTACACTACACCGTACATTGTTTCTAATATCCAAGGAGGAGAGGATGATATTACTTCCAATATTCCAGGGTTGTTACACTCCCTCTGTGATGCTGTTTCTAATATTCAGGAACGGAGAGGATGATATTACTTGCAATATCACAGGGAGTGTACATCCCCCTGTGATATTGTTCCTAATATTCAATGGGGAAGAGGAAGATATTACTCCCAATATCGCAGGGGAGGTACACCACTGCTGTGATATTGTTCGTAATATCCGGGAAGGAAGAGGGTGATATTACTCCCCATAAAGCAGAAAGTGTTCATCCCCCTGTTATCTGGTTTGTAATATGCAGGAGGAGTGGGGGTGACATCATCCCTATATCACCCGTATCGCGGAGTGTGTACATCCCCCTGTGATCTGGTTCGTAATATCCAGGGTGGGGAGAGGATGATAATTACACCCAATATTGCATGGGGTGACAACCCCTTTGTGATATTTTCATAATATTCAGGAAGGGAGAGGATGATATTATTCCCAATATCACAGAAAGTGTACACCTGCACTGTGATATTGTTCCTCATATCAAGTTGGGGAGAGTTTGATATTATTCCCAATATCGCAGGGGGTGTACAACCCCCGATGCATTATTACTAATATCCACATGGGGAGAGGATGATATTGCTTTCAATATCACAGTGGGTGTACACCTCTTCTTTGATATTGTTCCTAATATCCAGGAGAAAAGAGGAAGATATTCCTCCCAATATCGCAGCGGCTGTATACCACCCATGTGATATTGTACATAACATCCATGGGAAAGAGAATGATATTACTCTTAATATCACAGGAAGTATACAGCCCCTGTGAAATATTGTTCCTAATATTTAGGGGGAGGATAGTATAATATAATTTTCATTATTGCAGGGGGTGTTCACTTCCGAAGTGATAGTGTTCCTAATATCCAGGGATCAGGAAGAATGATATTACTCTCAGTATCGCAGTGGGTGTATATCTTCCCTGTGATATCGTTCCTACTATCCAGAAAAGAAGAGGATGATGTTAGTCCCAATATCGCATGGCATCTACACCCCTTCTCTGATATTGTTTTTAATATTCAGGGGGAGATTATGACACTACACCCCATATCGCAGGGGGTGAATACCTCCCCTGTGATATTGTTCCTAATATCAAAGAGAGGAGAGAATATTATTCCCAATATCACAGGAAGTGTCCACCCTCCTTGTGATATTGCTCCTAATATCCAGGGAGGAAGAGGATGACATTACTCCCAATATCACAGGGAGTGTACCCCCACCATGACATTGTTTTCAATATCTAGGTGGGTAGAAGATAATATGACTTTTAATATTGCAGTGGGTGTACATCCCCCTTATGATATTGTTTCTAATATCCAGGGTGGGGAGAGGATGATATCACCCCCAATACTGCAGCGGGTGTACACCCCTTTTGTAATATTGTCTCTAATATCCAAGCAGGGGGAAGGTGATATTACTCCAAATATTGCAGGAGGTTTACAACACCCCTGTGATATTTTTCCTAATATCCAGAGGGGGGGAGGATGATATTACTTCTAAGATCGTGGAGGGTGTTCACCCACCCCCATAATATTGTTTCTAATATTCGGGGTGAGGGGATGATATTACTTTCAGTATCGCAGTGGGTGTACACCCCTCTGTGATATTGCTTCCAATATCCAGGACTAGAAAAGATGATATTACTCCCCAATATCATAGGGGCTGTTTACCCCTCCTGTGATCTTGTTCCTAATATCCGGGGGGCAGAGGATGATATTACTCCCAATATTGCAGAGGATGTACACCCCCACTGTGATATTTTTTCCAATATCCAGGGTGAGAGGATAGTATTACTCTCTATCGCTGGGGGTATATACCTCACTTGTGATATTGTTTCTAATATCCAGAAAGGAAGAGGATAATATTACTCTCAATATTGTAGCAGCTGTGCAACCCACTGTGATCCTGTTTCTCAACCCAGGGGGTGAGAAGATGATATTGCTCCCAATATCACAGTGGGTATGTACACTGTATTTAGTACACTAATATTTAGTGAGAAAACATATATTAGTCCTAATACTGCAGGAGATATACAGCCCCACTGTGATATTTTTCCTAATATCCAGTGGGAGAGAGGATAATATTACTTTCAATATCGCAGGTGTGTACACCCCTTCTGTGATATTGTTTCTAACATCCAGGGAGAGAGGATGATATTACTCCCAATATCACAAGGTGTTTACACCCCCACTGTAATATTGTTCCTAATGTCAAGGTGGGGAAAGGATGATATTACTCCCAATATTGCAGCAGGTGGACACTCTTCATGTAATATTGCTTCTAAATCCAGGGGGTAAGAAGATGATACTACTCCCAGTATTGCACAGGGTGTACACCCTCCCTGTCATATTGTTCCTAATATTTAGCGAGGGAAAGGATGATATTACACTTAATGCCGCATGAGGCGTACACATCCACTGTGGTATTGTTCCTAGTATCTAGGGGGAGAGAGGATGATATTCTCCCAATATTGCAAAAGATGTACACCCCCCTCCCGTGATATTGTTTCTAATATCCAGAAGGAGAAAGGATGATATTGTTTTCAATATCGCAGGGAGTGTATACATCCCCTGTGGTATTGTTCCTGTTATCCAGGGTAAAAGAACATGATATTACTCTCACTATCGCGGGGGCTGTACACCTCCCTTGATGTCTTTCCTTATATCCATAAAAGGAGAGGCTGATGTTACTCCCAATATCGCAGAGCATGTACACCCTCCGTGTGATATTGTTCCTAATATCCAGGGAAGTGAGAGGATAATATAGCTCCCAATATCGCAGGGGTTGTACACCCCACACCACACCGTGATATTGTTCCTAATATCCAAAGAGAGAGGCTGCTGTTGCTCCCAATATCGAAGGGTGTGTACACACCCCATGTGATATTGTTCATAATATCCAGTGGGAAAGAGGATGATATTCCTCCCAATATGGCAGCTGGTGTACATCATCCCTTTAATATTGTTTTAATATCCAGGGGGAGACAAGAATATATTACTTCCAATATCACAGGGAGTGTACACTTTCTCTGTAATATTGTTTTTAGTATTCAGTGTGGTAGAAAATGATATTACTCCCAATATTGCAGGGGTTGTACACTCCTCCTGTGATATTTTTGCTAATATCCAGGGGGAAAAGGATGATATTACTGTCAATGTTGAAGAGGATCTACACCCATCCTGTGATATTGTTTCTGATATCCAGGTAAAGAAGAGGATGATATTACTATGAATATCGCTGGGGGTGTACACCCCCTCCTGTGATACTCTTTTTATATCTAGAGGAGAGATTGATATTACTCCCAATATTTCAGTGGATGTATACTCACCCTGTGATATTGTTCCTAATATCCAGATGGGGAGAGGATGATGTTACTCCCAATATCACAGGAAGTGTACACTCGCCCTGTGATATTGTTCCTAATAAAGGTGAGACAAGGTGATGTTACTCCTAATATGGCAGGGGGTTTATACTGCCCCTGTGATATTGTTCCTAATCTCCAGGAAGGGAGAGAATATTACTCATAATATCGCAGGGGGTGTACATCCTCCCTGTGATATTGTTTCTAATGTTTCAGGGGTGAGGATGATATTACTCCCAATATCGCAGGGGATGTACACCCCTTGTGGTATTGTTGCTAATATCCAGGGGGGTAGAGAATGATGTTACTTCCAGTATTCCAAGGAGTGTACACAACCCTGTGATATTATTCCTAATGTCCAAGGGGTAGAGGATAATGTTACTTCCAGTATCACGGGGTGTACACCCCCCTGTGATATTGTTCTTAATATCCAGGTAGGTAGAGGATGGTATTACTTCCAATATCACCAGGGATGTACACCCCCAAAGTGACATTGTTTCTAATATCAAGAAGAGGATAAAATGATGTTACTTTTAATATCGCGGGGAGTGTGCCCCCCATCCTGTGATGTTGTTCATAAAATCCAGGGATAGGAGAGGATGATATTACTCTCAATATCACAGGGGTTCTACAACCTCTGTGATATTGTTTCTAATCTCCAGGGGAAAGATTATTATATTACTCCTAATATTCTAGGGGGTGTGCACCTCTCCTGGAATATAGTTGCTAATATCTACAAGGGAAGAGGATATTATTTCAAGTATCTCAGGAAGTTTACACCACCCTCATGAAACTGGTCCTAATATCCAGGCGTGAGAATAATATTATTCCCAATATCTCAAGGGGTGTACACCCACTTTGTGATATTGTTCCTAATATTTAGGTGGGGAGAGGATAAAATTACTTCCATTATCGCAGGGATTGTACTTTCCCCTTGTGATATTGTTTCTAATATCCAGTGGGGAGAGTTTGATGTCAATTGCAATACCACTGGTGTCGTACACACACACTGTGATATTGTTCCTAATATCCAGGAGGGGAAAAATATTACTCCCAATATCTCAGGGCGTGTACACCACCACTGTGATATTATTCCTAATACCCAGTTGGGGAAAGGATGATATTACTCCCAATATCGCAGAGAATGTACATCTCCCCTGTGATATTGTTTCTAATATCCAGTGCAGAAGAGGATGATATTACTTGCAATATTGCAGGGGATGTACACCTTCCACGTGATATTGTTCCTCATATTCAGGGGGAAAGAGCCTATTACTCCCAATATCGCAGGGGGTATACACCTGTCATGTGATACTGTTTCTAATATCCAGGGGGGAAAAGGATGTTATTACTCCCAATATAGCAGGGAATGTACACACCCCCTGTGATATTGTTTCTGTTATACAGGGAAGGAGAGGATGATATTACTCCCAATATCGCAGGGGATGTATAGCCTCTTATGATATTGTTTGTAATATCCAGGAGGGGCTATAATTTTACTTTCAATATAGTAAAAACTCTCTGTGTACACCCCCCTGTGATGTGGTTCATAATATCCAGGGGAGAAGAGAGTGACATCACTCTTCATACCCCGGGGGTTGACACCCCTCCCCTCCAAGATATGGTTTGTAATATCCATGGGGGGAGAGGGAGATATTACTCCCCCTATTCTGGAGGGAAGTACACATCCTCTCTGATATGGTTCGTAATATCCACGGCAGAAGAGGGTGATATTACTCCCCCGATTGTGAAGGGGTGTACTCCCTCGCAATATGGTTCGTAATGTCCATGGGGTGAGAGGGTGATATTATTCCCCATATCGGGGGGTGGGGGGGGCAGGGTACACCTCCCCTGCAATATGGTTCGTATTATCCATGGG
>NW_022322035.1:0-15900 GCF_002776525.5 Piliocolobus tephrosceles | reverse complement strand
GGGTGTACACTTCTCCTGTGATATTCTTCTTCATATCTAGAAGGGAAGAGGATGATATTAGACCTTCTGTGATATTGTTCCCAATATTTAGTGAGGGAACATATGATATTACTCCCAATATTGCAGGGAATGTACACCCCCACTGTGATATTGTTTTTAATATCCGGAGGCAGAGGATGATATTACTCCCAATATCGTAGGAGTGTACACCCCTTCTGTGATATTGTTTTTGATATCCGGGAGGGAGAGGATGATATTACTCTCAATATCACAGGGTGTTTACACCCCCACTGTGATACTGTTCCTAGTGTCAAGGCGGGGAAAGGATGATATCATTCCCAATATCACATCAGGTGTATACCCCCTATGTAACATTGTTTCTAAACCCAGGGGATGAGAAGATAATATTACTCTCAATATTGCATAGGGTGTACACACCCCCCTGTGATGTTGTTTATAATATTTAGTGAGGGAAAGGACTATATTACTCTCAATATCACATAAGGAGTACACATCCACTGTGGTATTGTTCCTAATATCCGGAGGGGAGAGGATGATATTACCCCCAATATTGCAGTGGGTGTACACCCCTCCCTGTGATATTGTTTCTAATATCCAGAAGGGGAAAGGATGATATTACTTTCAATATATCATAGGGTGTACACCTTCCCCTGTGATATTGTTCCTAATATGGTATTGTTCCTAATTGTTCCTATGGTAAAAGAGCATGATATTACTTCCACTGTAGCAGGGGCTGTACACCTTGTGCTGATATTTTTCCTTATATACAAACAAAGGGAGACTGATTTTATTCACAATATGGCAGGGGGGTGTACACCCCCCATGTGATATTGTTACTAATATCCAGGGCGGAAGAGGAAGAGGGTGATATTACTCCCCATATCGCAGGGGGTGTACACCTTCCCTGTGATACAGTTCATAATATCCACGGTGAGGGGAGGGTGATATTACTCCCACTATCGACGGAGGTGTACACTCCCCTATGATATGGTTCATAATATCCGGGAGTGGGGGAGAGGTTGACTTTACTCCCCCTATCACGTGGGTGTACACTCCCCTGTGATACGGTTCGTAATATCCACGGGCGGGGAGATGGTGATATTACTCCTACTATCGCGGGGGGTGTACACTTCCCTATGATATGGTTCATAATATCCACGGTGGGGAGAGGGTGATATTACTCCCATTATCACGGGGTGTGTACATTCCTCCTTGATATAGTTCGTAATGTCCACAGGAGGGAGAGGGTGAAATTACATTCCCTATCGTGGGGGTGTACACAACCCTGTGATATGGTTCCTAATATCCATGGGGCAGACAGGGTGACATTACTCCTCAAATTGCGAGGGTTGTGCACACCCCTGTGGTATGGTTCCTAATATTCACGGGGGGAGAGGTTGATGTTATTCCCCATATAGCAGGGGGTGTATACCCCCCAGTGATATGGTTCCTAATATCCATGGGATGGAGAGGGATATATTACTCCCCATATCACAGGGGGTGTACACCTTCCCTGTGATATGGTTCCTAATATCCACAGGGGGAGAGGGTGATATTTCTCCCCATATCACAGGGGTTGTACACCAATCCTGTGATATTGTTTCTCGTATCCACAGAGAAATAGAATATTACTTCCAATATCACATGAAGTGTACACCCACCCCGTGATGTGGTTACTAATATCCAGGAGGTGAGAGGATAATATTACATCAATTATCACCAGGGGTGTAAATCCCCCCTGTGATATTGTTTCTAATTTTGAGGGGTATAGAGTATATTATTCCCAGTATATGAAGGGGTGTATACTTCTGCTGTGATATTGTTTCTAACATCCATGGAGCAGAGGATAATATTACTCACAAAATCGCAGGTGGTGTACACTCCCCAGTGATGTAATTTCTAATATCCAGGGAATTGGAGGATGATTTTGCTCCCAACATCGCTAAGGGTATACACTCCTCCTTTTGTTATATTGTTCCTAGTATCCAGAATGCAAGAGGATGATATTACTTTCAATATTGCCGGGGATGTACACCTTGCCCCATGATATTGTTCCTAATATCCAAGGGTGGATAGAATGATATTACTCCTAATATCGCAGGGGTTATACACCTCTCTGAGATATTGTTCCTAATATGCCAGGGAGGAGAGGGTTTGTTACATCCAATATCACAGAGGTTGGATACTTCCCTTGTTATATTGCTTCTAATATCTAGGGGGTACAGGATGACATTACTCCCAATATCGCAGGGACTGTACACCCCACATGTGATATTGTTCTTAATATCCAGGAAGGACAAAAATAATACTTCCAATATCTCAGGGGGTGTATGCCACTCCTGTGATATTGTTCCAAATATCTATAAGGGAAAGGATGGTAGTACTCCCAATATCGCAGGTAGTGTACACTTTTCCTGTGATATTGTTTCTAATGTTCAGGGGAGAGAGGATGATATTACTTCCAAAATTGCAGGGGATATACACCCCTCCTGTGATATCATTCCTAATATCCAAATGGGTCAGGCTGGTATTACTCCCAATGTAACAGAAGGTGTTCACCCACCCTGGGATATTGTTCTTAATATCCAGGGGTAGAGAGGATTATATTACTGCCAATATCGCTGAAGGACGTACACCCCTCCTGTGATATCGTTCCTAATATCCAAATGGGTCAGGCTGATATTGCTCCCAATATCACAGAAGGTGTTCACCCACCCTGTGATATTGTTCTTAATATCCAGAGGTGGGTTGCTGCCAATATCGCTGAAGGTGTACACCCACAATGTGACATTGTTCCTAATATCCAAACATGGAGAGACCGATAGTATTCCCAGTATCGCAGCGGGTGTACAATACCCCTGTGATATTGTTCCTAATATTTAGGCGGAAAGAGGATATTACTTTCAATAATACAGGGGGTGTACACCAGTCCTGTTATATTGTTTCTAACATCCAAAGGGGGAGAATATGATATTACTCCCAATATTACAGGGGGTGTACACCCCCCATGATGTTTTTCCTAATATTCAGGGAGGAAGAGGAGGATATTACTCTCAATATTGCAGGGGCATACACTGTTCCGTGATATTGCTCCTAATATCAAGGATGGGAGAGGATGATATTACTCTCAATATCAAGGAGATGTACCCCCCCACCCCCGTGATATCGTTCCTAATATTCAGGGGTGAGAGGATAATATTGCTTCTCATATCACAGGGAATGTACAAACCCCCTGTAATATGGTTCCTAATGTCCAGGCAGAAGAGGATATCACTCCCAATATTGGAGAGGGTGTAAACTCCCCTGTAACATTGTTTTTAATATTTAGAAGGAGAGACAATGATATGACTCCCAATATGTCAGGGGGTGTACACCCCTTCCATGATATTGTTCTTAATTTCCAGTGGGGGAGAAGGTGAGATTACTCCCAGTATCATAGGGGATGCACATCCTTCTGTAATATTTTTCATAATATTCAAAGGTGGAGAGGATAATATTACTCCTAATATCACAGGCGGTGTACACCCCCCTGTGACATTTTTCTAATATTCATGGGTGGAGAGGATGATATTCCCAAAATCACAGGGGGCATACAACCCCTGTGATATTGTTTCTAATATCCAAGTGTGAAGAGAATGATATTTCTCAAAATATCACAGTGTTGTACACCCCTCCTGTAATACTGCTCCCAATATCCAAGTTGAGAGAAGATGATATTACTCCCAATATCGCACTAGGTAGACGCCCCTTCTGTGATATTGTTCCTAACATCCAGGGGAGGAGAATAGGATATTACTCCCAATATATATGAAGGACTGTACACCCCCCTCTTTGATATTGTTCTTAATATAGTGTGGAAAGAAAATGATATTACTCCAAATACCACATAGGGAGACTGTACACCTCCCCTGTGATATTGTTACTAATATTCAGGGGTGGGAGAACATATTATACCCAATTTCACAGGAAGTGTACACCCCCACAGTGATATTGTTCCTCATCTCCAGGGCGGAGAGGATATTACTTTCAGAATTGCAGGGGTGTACGCCCTCCCTGTGATATTGTTCATAATATTCATGGGGAGAGAGAATATTACTCTCAATATCGCATTGCATGTACACTCCCCCTGTGATATTGTTTCTAATATCCAGGGGTAAGACAATAATATCACACTCAATATCACCGGGGGTGTACACCTCCCCTGTGATATTGTTCCTAATATCCAGGTGGCTGCAGGATGATATTACTCTCAATACCTCAGGGGGTGTATATTCCCACCTTGAAATTTTTTTGTTTTCCAAGAGAGGAGAGAATGATACCACTTCCAACATCGCAGCGGGTGTACACCCCCTCAGTAATATAGTTCTAATATCCAGGGAGTCAGATGATGATATTACTCTTAATATCACAGCAGGTGTACAACCCCCTGTGATTTTTTTCCTAATATTTAAGGAGGAAGAGGATGATATTACTCCCAATATCGCTGGAAGTGTACACCCTCTCTGTGATATTGCTCCTAGTATCTAGAGCCTGAGAGTATATTACCCGCAACATCACATGGAGCATACACAGCCCTGTGATATTGTTCCTTATATCCAAGGGAAGAGAGGATGACATTACTCACAATATTGCAGGGGGTATACACACCCTCTGATATATTGTTCCTAATATGTAGGGAGGGGAAGAATTTCATTACATTCAATATCGCAGGGGGTGGACAACCCCCATGTGATATTGTTCCTAATATCCAGGGGGTCAGCATGACATTACTCCCTATATTACAAGGACTGTACACTCTACCTGTGATATTGTTCCTAATATCCAAGGGGAGACAGGATGATATTACTTCCAATATTGCAGGGGGTGTACACCTCCCCTGTGATATTGTTTCTAATATTCCTGCTGGGAGAGGATGATATCACTCCTAATAGCTTAGGGGTATACACGCCTTGCATGATATTGTTTCTAATATCCAGAAGGGGAGAAGATGATATTACTCCCAATATAGAAGAATATGTATACCCACTCTAATATTGTTTTTAACATCCAGGGGTTGAAAGGATGATATTACCCCCAATATCACAGTGGGGGCACACCTCCCCCGTGATATTGTTTCTAATATCCAACTGGGGAGAGTTTAATACAGATCCCAATATTGCAAAAAGTGTACACCTTCCCTGTGGCATTCTTCTAATATCCAGGAGGGGAGAAAGTGATATTACTCCCAATATCGCAGGGATATACACCTCCCCCACCTGTGATATTGTTCCTAGTATATCAGTGGGATAAAGGATGATATTACTCCCAAATTCGCAGGGGGTGTACACCCCTCCTGTGATATCGTTTCTAATATTCTGGCAGGTACAGGATATTACTCCAATATCTCACCCTGTGATATTGTTCCTAATATACAGGGGTAAAGAGGGTGACATTACTCCCAATATCGTTGGCAGTGTAAAATCCGCCTGTGATTTTCTTTTGTATATTCAGGCGGGTAAAGGAAGACATTACTGCCAAAATCACAGGGGATATACTCTCACTCTGTGATATTTTTTATAATA
Organism: Piliocolobus tephrosceles; assembly: GCF_002776525.5. Lineage (NCBI taxonomy): Eukaryota > Metazoa > Chordata > Mammalia > Primates > Cercopithecidae > Piliocolobus > Piliocolobus tephrosceles. The sequence continues at coordinate 10,318 of NW_022322035.1, read as the reverse complement.
TTTAGAAAGGGAGAGAATGACATGACTCCCAATACTCCAGGGCGTGTACACCTCACCTGTGATATTATTCCTAATATCCAGAAGGGAGAGGATGATATTACTCTCAATATCGCAGGGGGTGTATACCCCTTCTGTGATATTGTTCCTAATATCCAGGGGGGATGAAGACGATATTACTCCCAATGTCACAAAGGGTGTGCAACCCCCTGGTGATATTGTTCCTAATATCCAGGGTGGGAAAGGATGATATTACTTCCAAAATCGCAGGGGATGTACACACCTTCTGTGATATTCTTACTAATATCCGGGGGGGAGAGGATGATATTACTCCCAATATCACAGAAGGTGTAGATCTCTCCTGTGGCATAGTTTCTAATACTGAAAGGGGAAGAGGATGATATTATTCCCAATATCCCAGGGGTGCACACCCCCATATGTTGTTTTTAATATCCAGGGGGGGAGAGGATGATATTACTTCCAATATCACAGGGGAGGTGCACCCCCTCTGTGATAGTGTTCCCAATATTCAGGAAGAGAGAGGATAATATTACTTGTAATATCGCAGGGGGTATACATTCCCCTGTGATATTGTTACTAATATTCAGTGGGGAAGATTATATTACTCCCAATATGGCAGGGGATGTACACCCTCACTGTGATATTGTTCTTAGTATCCATGGGGTCAGAGGGTGATATTATTCCCCATATCACAGGGTGTGTACACCCCCCTGTGATCTGGTTCATAGTATGCGAGATGGGGAGAGGATGATATTACACCCAGTATCACACGGGGTGCACACCACTTTTGTGATATTGCTCATAATATCCACTAAGGGAGAGAATAATATTATTTCCAATATTTCAGGAAGTGTACACCCCTCCTGTGATATTGTTCCTAATATCAAGGTGGGAGGAGTATGATATTATTTCCAATATTGCAGTGTGTGTGCAACCACCTGATATGTTATTCCTAATATCCACGTTGAGAGAGGATGATATCACTTTCAATATCACAGTGGGTGTACATCCCTCCTATGATATTGTTCCTAATATCCATGAAGAAAGAGAATGATACTATTTCCAATATCTCAGGGTGTGTACACCCCTTCTGTGATATTGTTTCAAATATCCATGAGGGAGAGGATGATATTACCCCCAATATCGCAGAGGGTGTACATATTTTCTGTGATATTCTTCCTTATGTCCAGGGTAAAGAGGATAATATTACTTCCAAAATCGCAGGGGATGTACATTCTTCCTGTGATATTGTTCCCAATATCCAAATGGGTCAGGCTGATATAACTCCCAATATCACAGAAGATGTACACCCTCCCTGTGATATTGTTACTAATATCCAGGGGGGAAGAGGATGATATTACTGCCAATATTGCAGATGGTGTACACCCCCCCAACCACCACCGTGATATTGTTCCTAATAGTAAATGCGGAGAGGCTGATAGTATTCCCAATATCACAGGGGGTGTACACAACCCCTGTTATATTGTTTCTAATATTTAGGGTGAAAGAGGATAGTATTACTTTCAATAATGCAGGGGTGTACACCTGCCCTGTGGTATTGTTCCTAATATCCAGCGGTGGGGAGATGATATTATTCCCAATATCGCAGAGAGTGTACCTCCCCCGAGGGATTTTCTTTAAATATTCAGAAAGAAAGAGAATGATATTACTCTCAATATTGCAAGGGGTGTAAGCACCTCTGTAATATTGTTCCTAATATCCGGGGGGGGGGGACAGGATGACATTACTTTCAATATCTTAAGGAATGTACACCCCACCTGTGATATTGTTCCTAATATCCAGGAAGGGAGAGAATGATATTACTTCCAATATCTCAGGGATGTACACTCTTCCTGTGATCATGTTCCGAATATCCGTGAGGGAGAGGATATTACTCCCAGTGTTGCAGGAGGTGTATGCCTTTTCTGTGATATTGTTCCTAATGTCCAGAGTGGGAGAGGATGCTATTACTTCCAAAATCGCAGAGGATATACACCCCCCCATGTGATATTGTTCCTAATATCTAGGTGGGTGCAGCAATATTGCTGTAAGTGTACACCTCCTCTGTAATTTTTTTTTAATTTCCAAAGAAGGAGAAAATGATATTACTTTCAATATTGCAGGGAGTGTTCACCCCCACAGTAATATAGTTTCTACTATCTGGGGGGGTCAGGAAGTGATATTACTCCCAATATCACAGTAGGTGTACAATCCCCTGATTTTTTTCTAATATCCAAGGAGGAAGAAAATGATATTACTCTTAATATCGCTGGAAGTGTACACCCCCTCTGATATTGCTCCTAGTATCCAGAGCCTGAGAGGATATTACTCCCAATATTGCACGGGGTGTACAACCCCTGAAATATTGTTTCTAATATCCAAGGAGAGAGAGGATGATATTACTCCCAATATCGCAGGGGGCTGTGCACTCTCTTTGAGGTATTGTTTCTAATATGCAGGCAAGGGAAGGATTTTGTTACGTTCAATGTAGCAGGGGGTGGACATCCCTCGTGTGATATTGTTCCTAATATCCAAGAGGGGAGAGGATGATATTACTTCCAATAATATGCAGGGGGGTCAGGATGAAATTACTCCCAATATAGCAGGGACTGGACACCCCACCTGTGATATTGTTCCTAATATCCAAGAGGGGAGAGGATGATATTACTTCCAATACCCCAGGGGGTGTACCCCTCCTGTAATACTGTTTTTAATATCCAGGAGTGGAAAGGATGTTATTACTCCCAATATCACAGGAGGTCAACACCTGCCCTGTGATATTGTTCCTAATAACCAACTAGAGAGATGATAATACTCATCCCAATATCGCAAGGAGTATATACCTTGCCTGTGATATTGTCCCTAATATCCAGGGGGAAGAGAGTGATATTACTCCCAATATCATGGGGACATACATCCCCCCTTTGTGATATCCTAATATTCAGGCGGGGTAAAGGATGATATTATTTCCAAATTCTCAGGGGGTGTACAGGTCTCCTGTGATATTGTTTTTAATATCCTGGGAGGTAGAGGATGATATTACTCCAAACATCTCAGTGGGCGTACACTCCCCCCTGTAATATTCTTCCTAATATCCTGGGGGAAAGAAAATGATATTACTCTCAATATCGCATGGGTGTACAACTCCCCTGTCATATTATTCCTGATATCTGTGGAGGCAGATGATGACATTACACCCAGTTTCACAGAAAGTGTACACCCTCTCAGTGATTTTGTTCCTCATCTCTGGGGGGAGAGGATGATATTACTTTCAACATCGCAGGGAATGTACACCCACCCTGTGATATTGTGCCTAATATTTACGGAGGAGGGAATACTACTCCCAATATTGCATGAGGTGTACACCCACCCTGTGATATTGTTAGCAATAGCCAGGGGCAAAGAGGATAGTATCACACCCAACGTCGCAGGAAGTGTACACCCCGCTGTGATTTTTTTTAATTTCCAAGGGGAAAGAGAATTATATTACGTTAATATTGCAGGGGGTTTACACACCCTAGTGATACAGTTTTTAATATCTGGGGAGTCAGGAAATGATATTACTTCCAATATTGCAGCAGCGATAAACCCCCCTGAGACTTTTTCCTAATATCCAAAGAGGGAGAAAATGATATTGCTTCCAATATCGCTGGAAGTGTACACCCCCTCTGTGATATATTTCTTAATATCTGGAGCATGAGAGGATGATATTACCCCCAGTATCACATGGGGTGTACACTCCCATGATATTCTTCCTAATATCCAAGGGGAGAGAGGATGATATTACTCCCAATATCGCAAAGGGTGTTCACTCTCTCTGAGATATTGTTCTTAATATGCAAGGAGGGGAAGGCTTTTGTTACATTAAATATCGCAGGGGAGGCATATCCCCCATGTGATATTTTTCCTAATATCCAGAAGTGTCAGGATGACATTACTCCCAATATCTCTCGGACCGTACACTTCACCTGTGATATTGTTCCTAATATTTAATAGGGGAGAGGATGATATTACTCCCAATATCGCAGGGAGTATACACACCCCCTGTGGTATTGTTTCTAATATTCAGGTGGGGAGAGGATAATATTACTCCAAACATCTTAGGAGTGTACACGCCCTGTGTTATATTGTTTCTAATATCCAGAAGAGGAGACAATGCTATTACTCCCAATACCGAAGGGGATGTACACCGAGTCTGTAATATTATTTTTAATATCCAGGGACAGAAAGGATAATATTGCTTCCAATATCACGGGGGGATCTACACACCCCTGTAATATTGTTTTTAATATCCAACTGGGGAGAGGATAATATTGATCCCAATAACGCAAGGGGTATACGCCTTCCCTATGATATTGTTCCTAATATCCAGGGGTGGAGAGAGTGATAGTACTCCCAATATCACAGGGATGTGCACACCCCCATGATGTTGTTCCTAATAACCAGGTGAAGTAAAGGATGGTATTACTTCCAAATTCACAGGGAGTATACACCCCCCTGTGATATTTTTCCTAACATACAGGGGGAAAGAGGATGATATTACTACCAATATCACAAGCAGTGTAAACTGTGCCTGTGATATTGTTTCTTATACACAGGGTGGGGTGTACACCCACCCTGTGATATTTTTCTTAATATCTAGGGTGGGAGAGAACGACATTATTCCCAATATTCCAGGGGTTGCATGCCCCCCTGGTGATATTGTTCCTAATATCCGGGGTGGGAGAGGATGATATTACTCCCAATATCACAGGGAGTATATACTCACTCTGTGCTATTGTTCCTAATATCCAGGTGGGGAGAAGATTATATTACTCTCAACATCACAGGGGTGAAGACCTCCCCTGTGACATTGTTTCTAACATCCAAGAAGAGAGAGGATGATATTACTCTCAATATTGCAGGAAGTGTACACTTCCCCAGTAATACAGTTTTTAATATCCAGGAGAAGAGAGGATGTTACTCCAAATATCTCAGAGAGTTTACACTACACCGTACATTGTTTCTAATATCCAAGGAGGAGAGGATGATATTACTTCCAATATTCCAGGGTTGTTACACTCCCTCTGTGATGCTGTTTCTAATATTCAGGAACGGAGAGGATGATATTACTTGCAATATCACAGGGAGTGTACATCCCCCTGTGATATTGTTCCTAATATTCAATGGGGAAGAGGAAGATATTACTCCCAATATCGCAGGGGAGGTACACCACTGCTGTGATATTGTTCGTAATATCCGGGAAGGAAGAGGGTGATATTACTCCCCATAAAGCAGAAAGTGTTCATCCCCCTGTTATCTGGTTTGTAATATGCAGGAGGAGTGGGGGTGACATCATCCCTATATCACCCGTATCGCGGAGTGTGTACATCCCCCTGTGATCTGGTTCGTAATATCCAGGGTGGGGAGAGGATGATAATTACACCCAATATTGCATGGGGTGACAACCCCTTTGTGATATTTTCATAATATTCAGGAAGGGAGAGGATGATATTATTCCCAATATCACAGAAAGTGTACACCTGCACTGTGATATTGTTCCTCATATCAAGTTGGGGAGAGTTTGATATTATTCCCAATATCGCAGGGGGTGTACAACCCCCGATGCATTATTACTAATATCCACATGGGGAGAGGATGATATTGCTTTCAATATCACAGTGGGTGTACACCTCTTCTTTGATATTGTTCCTAATATCCAGGAGAAAAGAGGAAGATATTCCTCCCAATATCGCAGCGGCTGTATACCACCCATGTGATATTGTACATAACATCCATGGGAAAGAGAATGATATTACTCTTAATATCACAGGAAGTATACAGCCCCTGTGAAATATTGTTCCTAATATTTAGGGGGAGGATAGTATAATATAATTTTCATTATTGCAGGGGGTGTTCACTTCCGAAGTGATAGTGTTCCTAATATCCAGGGATCAGGAAGAATGATATTACTCTCAGTATCGCAGTGGGTGTATATCTTCCCTGTGATATCGTTCCTACTATCCAGAAAAGAAGAGGATGATGTTAGTCCCAATATCGCATGGCATCTACACCCCTTCTCTGATATTGTTTTTAATATTCAGGGGGAGATTATGACACTACACCCCATATCGCAGGGGGTGAATACCTCCCCTGTGATATTGTTCCTAATATCAAAGAGAGGAGAGAATATTATTCCCAATATCACAGGAAGTGTCCACCCTCCTTGTGATATTGCTCCTAATATCCAGGGAGGAAGAGGATGACATTACTCCCAATATCACAGGGAGTGTACCCCCACCATGACATTGTTTTCAATATCTAGGTGGGTAGAAGATAATATGACTTTTAATATTGCAGTGGGTGTACATCCCCCTTATGATATTGTTTCTAATATCCAGGGTGGGGAGAGGATGATATCACCCCCAATACTGCAGCGGGTGTACACCCCTTTTGTAATATTGTCTCTAATATCCAAGCAGGGGGAAGGTGATATTACTCCAAATATTGCAGGAGGTTTACAACACCCCTGTGATATTTTTCCTAATATCCAGAGGGGGGGAGGATGATATTACTTCTAAGATCGTGGAGGGTGTTCACCCACCCCCATAATATTGTTTCTAATATTCGGGGTGAGGGGATGATATTACTTTCAGTATCGCAGTGGGTGTACACCCCTCTGTGATATTGCTTCCAATATCCAGGACTAGAAAAGATGATATTACTCCCCAATATCATAGGGGCTGTTTACCCCTCCTGTGATCTTGTTCCTAATATCCGGGGGGCAGAGGATGATATTACTCCCAATATTGCAGAGGATGTACACCCCCACTGTGATATTTTTTCCAATATCCAGGGTGAGAGGATAGTATTACTCTCTATCGCTGGGGGTATATACCTCACTTGTGATATTGTTTCTAATATCCAGAAAGGAAGAGGATAATATTACTCTCAATATTGTAGCAGCTGTGCAACCCACTGTGATCCTGTTTCTCAACCCAGGGGGTGAGAAGATGATATTGCTCCCAATATCACAGTGGGTATGTACACTGTATTTAGTACACTAATATTTAGTGAGAAAACATATATTAGTCCTAATACTGCAGGAGATATACAGCCCCACTGTGATATTTTTCCTAATATCCAGTGGGAGAGAGGATAATATTACTTTCAATATCGCAGGTGTGTACACCCCTTCTGTGATATTGTTTCTAACATCCAGGGAGAGAGGATGATATTACTCCCAATATCACAAGGTGTTTACACCCCCACTGTAATATTGTTCCTAATGTCAAGGTGGGGAAAGGATGATATTACTCCCAATATTGCAGCAGGTGGACACTCTTCATGTAATATTGCTTCTAAATCCAGGGGGTAAGAAGATGATACTACTCCCAGTATTGCACAGGGTGTACACCCTCCCTGTCATATTGTTCCTAATATTTAGCGAGGGAAAGGATGATATTACACTTAATGCCGCATGAGGCGTACACATCCACTGTGGTATTGTTCCTAGTATCTAGGGGGAGAGAGGATGATATTCTCCCAATATTGCAAAAGATGTACACCCCCCTCCCGTGATATTGTTTCTAATATCCAGAAGGAGAAAGGATGATATTGTTTTCAATATCGCAGGGAGTGTATACATCCCCTGTGGTATTGTTCCTGTTATCCAGGGTAAAAGAACATGATATTACTCTCACTATCGCGGGGGCTGTACACCTCCCTTGATGTCTTTCCTTATATCCATAAAAGGAGAGGCTGATGTTACTCCCAATATCGCAGAGCATGTACACCCTCCGTGTGATATTGTTCCTAATATCCAGGGAAGTGAGAGGATAATATAGCTCCCAATATCGCAGGGGTTGTACACCCCACACCACACCGTGATATTGTTCCTAATATCCAAAGAGAGAGGCTGCTGTTGCTCCCAATATCGAAGGGTGTGTACACACCCCATGTGATATTGTTCATAATATCCAGTGGGAAAGAGGATGATATTCCTCCCAATATGGCAGCTGGTGTACATCATCCCTTTAATATTGTTTTAATATCCAGGGGGAGACAAGAATATATTACTTCCAATATCACAGGGAGTGTACACTTTCTCTGTAATATTGTTTTTAGTATTCAGTGTGGTAGAAAATGATATTACTCCCAATATTGCAGGGGTTGTACACTCCTCCTGTGATATTTTTGCTAATATCCAGGGGGAAAAGGATGATATTACTGTCAATGTTGAAGAGGATCTACACCCATCCTGTGATATTGTTTCTGATATCCAGGTAAAGAAGAGGATGATATTACTATGAATATCGCTGGGGGTGTACACCCCCTCCTGTGATACTCTTTTTATATCTAGAGGAGAGATTGATATTACTCCCAATATTTCAGTGGATGTATACTCACCCTGTGATATTGTTCCTAATATCCAGATGGGGAGAGGATGATGTTACTCCCAATATCACAGGAAGTGTACACTCGCCCTGTGATATTGTTCCTAATAAAGGTGAGACAAGGTGATGTTACTCCTAATATGGCAGGGGGTTTATACTGCCCCTGTGATATTGTTCCTAATCTCCAGGAAGGGAGAGAATATTACTCATAATATCGCAGGGGGTGTACATCCTCCCTGTGATATTGTTTCTAATGTTTCAGGGGTGAGGATGATATTACTCCCAATATCGCAGGGGATGTACACCCCTTGTGGTATTGTTGCTAATATCCAGGGGGGTAGAGAATGATGTTACTTCCAGTATTCCAAGGAGTGTACACAACCCTGTGATATTATTCCTAATGTCCAAGGGGTAGAGGATAATGTTACTTCCAGTATCACGGGGTGTACACCCCCCTGTGATATTGTTCTTAATATCCAGGTAGGTAGAGGATGGTATTACTTCCAATATCACCAGGGATGTACACCCCCAAAGTGACATTGTTTCTAATATCAAGAAGAGGATAAAATGATGTTACTTTTAATATCGCGGGGAGTGTGCCCCCCATCCTGTGATGTTGTTCATAAAATCCAGGGATAGGAGAGGATGATATTACTCTCAATATCACAGGGGTTCTACAACCTCTGTGATATTGTTTCTAATCTCCAGGGGAAAGATTATTATATTACTCCTAATATTCTAGGGGGTGTGCACCTCTCCTGGAATATAGTTGCTAATATCTACAAGGGAAGAGGATATTATTTCAAGTATCTCAGGAAGTTTACACCACCCTCATGAAACTGGTCCTAATATCCAGGCGTGAGAATAATATTATTCCCAATATCTCAAGGGGTGTACACCCACTTTGTGATATTGTTCCTAATATTTAGGTGGGGAGAGGATAAAATTACTTCCATTATCGCAGGGATTGTACTTTCCCCTTGTGATATTGTTTCTAATATCCAGTGGGGAGAGTTTGATGTCAATTGCAATACCACTGGTGTCGTACACACACACTGTGATATTGTTCCTAATATCCAGGAGGGGAAAAATATTACTCCCAATATCTCAGGGCGTGTACACCACCACTGTGATATTATTCCTAATACCCAGTTGGGGAAAGGATGATATTACTCCCAATATCGCAGAGAATGTACATCTCCCCTGTGATATTGTTTCTAATATCCAGTGCAGAAGAGGATGATATTACTTGCAATATTGCAGGGGATGTACACCTTCCACGTGATATTGTTCCTCATATTCAGGGGGAAAGAGCCTATTACTCCCAATATCGCAGGGGGTATACACCTGTCATGTGATACTGTTTCTAATATCCAGGGGGGAAAAGGATGTTATTACTCCCAATATAGCAGGGAATGTACACACCCCCTGTGATATTGTTTCTGTTATACAGGGAAGGAGAGGATGATATTACTCCCAATATCGCAGGGGATGTATAGCCTCTTATGATATTGTTTGTAATATCCAGGAGGGGCTATAATTTTACTTTCAATATAGTAAAAACTCTCTGTGTACACCCCCCTGTGATGTGGTTCATAATATCCAGGGGAGAAGAGAGTGACATCACTCTTCATACCCCGGGGGTTGACACCCCTCCCCTCCAAGATATGGTTTGTAATATCCATGGGGGGAGAGGGAGATATTACTCCCCCTATTCTGGAGGGAAGTACACATCCTCTCTGATATGGTTCGTAATATCCACGGCAGAAGAGGGTGATATTACTCCCCCGATTGTGAAGGGGTGTACTCCCTCGCAATATGGTTCGTAATGTCCATGGGGTGAGAGGGTGATATTATTCCCCATATCGTGGGGTGGGTGGGGCAGGGTACACCTCCCCTGCAATATGGTTCGTATTATCCATGGG
>NW_022322034.1:0-15907 GCF_002776525.5 Piliocolobus tephrosceles | reverse complement strand
CCCATGGATAATACGAACCATATTGCAGGGGAGGTGTACCCTGCCCCCCCCACCCCCCGATATGGGGAATAATATCACCCTCTCACCCCATGGACATTACGAACCATATTGCGAGGGAGTACACCCCTTCACAATCGGGGGAGTAATATCACCCTCTTCTGCCGTGGATATTACGAACCATATCAGAGAGGATGTGTACTTCCCTCCAGAATAGGGGGAGTAATATCTCCCTCTCCCCCCATGGATATTACAAACCATATCTTGGAGGGGAGGGGTGTCAACCCCCGGGGTATGAAGAGTGATGTCACTCTCTTCTCCCCTGGATATTATGAACCACATCACAGGGGGGTGTACACAGAGAGTTTTTACTATATTGAAAGTAAAATTATAGCCCCTCCTGGATATTACAAACAATATCATAAGAGGCTATACATCCCCTGCGATATTGGGAGTAATATCATCCTCTCCTTCCCTGTATAACAGAAACAATATCACAGGGGGTGTGTACATTCCCTGCTATATTGGGAGTAATAACATCCTTTTCCCCCCTGGATATTAGAAACAGTATCACATGACAGGTGTATACCCCCTGCGATATTGGGAGTAATAGGCTCTTTCCCCCTGAATATGAGGAACAATATCACGTGGAAGGTGTACATCCCCTGCAATATTGCAAGTAATATCATCCTCTTCTGCACTGGATATTAGAAACAATATCACAGGGGAGATGTACATTCTCTGCGATATTGGGAGTAATATCATCCTTTCCCCAACTGGGTATTAGGAATAATATCACAGTGGTGGTGTACACGCCCTGAGATATTGGGAGTAATATTTTTCCCCTCCTGGATATTAGGAACAATATCACAGTGTGTGTGTACGACACCAGTGGTATTGCAATTGACATCAAACTCTCCCCACTGGATATTAGAAACAATATCACAAGGGGAAAGTACAATCCCTGCGATAATGGAAGTAATTTTATCCTCTCCCCACCTAAATATTAGGAACAATATCACAAAGTGGGTGTACACCCCTTGAGATATTGGGAATAATATTATTCTCACGCCTGGATATTAGGACCAGTTTCATGAGGGTGGTGTAAACTTCCTGAGATACTTGAAATAATATCCTCTTCCCTTGTAGATATTAGCAACTATATTCCAGGAGAGGTGCACACCCCCTAGAATATTAGGAGTAATATAATAATCTTTCCCCTGGAGATTAGAAACAATATCACAGAGGTTGTAGAACCCCTGTGATATTGAGAGTAATATCATCCTCTCCTATCCCTGGATTTTATGAACAACATCACAGGATGGGGGGCACACTCCCCGCGATATTAAAAGTAACATCATTTTATCCTCTTCTTGATATTAGAAACAATGTCACTTTGGGGGTGTACATCCCTGGTGATATTGGAAGTAATACCATCCTCTACCTACCTGGATATTAAGAACAATATCACAGGGGGGTGTACACCCCGTGATACTGGAAGTAACATTATCCTCTACCCCTTGGACATTAGGAATAATATCACAGGGTTGTGTACACTCCTTGGAATACTGGAAGTAACATCATTCTCTACCCCCCTGGATATTAGCAACAATACCACAAGGGGTGTACATCCCCTGCGATATTGGGAGTAATATCATCCTCACCCCTGAAACATTAGAAACAATATCACAGGGAGGATGTACACCCCCTGCGATATTATGAGTAATATTCTCTCCCTTCCTGGAGATTAGGAACAATATCACAGGGGCAGTATAAACCCCCTGCCATATTAGGAGTAACATCACCTTGTCTCACCTTTATTAGGAACAATATCACAGGGCGAGTGTACACTTCCTGTGATATTGGGAGTAACATCATCCTCTCCCCATCTGGATATTAGGAACAATATCACAGGGTGAGTATACATCCACTGAAATATTGGGAGTAATATCAATCTCTCCTCTAGATATAAAAAGAGTATCACAGGAGGGGGTGTACACCCCCAGCGATATTCATAGTAATATCATCCTCTTCTTTACCTGGATATCAGAAACAATATCACAGGATGGGTGTAGATCCTCTTCAACATTGACAGTAATATCATCCTTTTCCCCCTGGATATTAGCAAAAATATCACAGGAGGAGTGTACAACCCCTGCAATATTGGGAGTAATATCATTTTCTACCACACTGAATACTAAAAACAATATTACAGAGAAAGTGTACACTCCCTGTGATATTGGAAGTAATATATTCTTGTCTCCCCCTGGATATTAAAACAATATTAAAGGGATGATGTACACCAGCTGCCATATTGGGAGGAATATCATCCTCTTTCCCACTGGATATTATGAACAATATCACATGGGGTGTGTACACACCCTTCGATATTGGGAGCAACAGCAGCCTCTCTCTTTGGATATTAGGAACAATATCACGGTGTGGTGTGGGGTGTACAACCCCTGCGATATTGGGAGCTATATTATCCTCTCACTTCCCTGGATATTAGGAACAATATCACACGGAGGGTGTACATGCTCTGCGATATTGGGAGTAACATCAGCCTCTCCTTTTATGGATATAAGGAAAGACATCAAGGGAGGTGTACAGCCCCCGCGATAGTGAGAGTAATATCATGTTCTTTTACCCTGGATAACAGGAACAATACCACAGGGGATGTATACACTCCCTGCGATATTGAAAACAATATCATCCTTTCTCCTTCTGGATATTAGAAACAATATCACGGGAGGGGGGTGTACATCTTTTGCAATATTGGGAGAATATCATCCTCTCTCCCCCTAGATACTAGGAACAATACCACAGTGGATGTGTACGCCTCATGCGGCATTAAGTGTAATATCATCCTTTCCCTCGCTAAATATTAGGAACAATATGACAGGGAGGGTGTACACCCTGTGCAATACTGGGAGTAGTATCATCTTCTTACCCCCTGGATTTAGAAGCAATATTACATGAAGAGTGTCCACCTGCTGCAATATTGGGAGTAATATCATCCTTTCCCCACCTTGACATTAGGAACAATATTACAGTGGGGGTGTAAACACCTTGTGATATTGGGAGTAATATCATCCTCTCTCCCTGGATGTTAGAAACAATATCACAGAAGGGGTGTACACACCTGCGATATTGAAAGTAATATTATCCTCTCTCCCACTGGATATTAGGAAAAATATCACAGTGGGGCTGTATATCTCCTGCAGTATTAGGACTAATATATGTTTTCTCACTAAATATTAGTGTACTAAATACAGTGTACATACCCACTGTGATATTGGGAGCAATATCATCTTCTCACCCCCTGGGTTGAGAAACAGGATCACAGTGGGTTGCACAGCTGCTACAATATTGAGAGTAATATTATCCTCTTCCTTTCTGGATATTAGAAACAATATCACAAGTGAGGTATATACCCCCAGCGATAGAGAGTAATACTATCCTCTCACCCTGGATATTGGAAAAAATATCACAGTGGGGGTGTACATCCTCTGCAATATTGGGAGTAATATCATCCTCTGCCCCCCGGATATTAGGAACAAGATCACAGGAGGGGTAAACAGCCCCTATGATATTGGGGAGTAATATCATCTTTTCTAGTCCTGGATATTGGAAGCAATATCACAGAGGGGTGTACACCCACTGCGATACTGAAAGTAATATCATCCCCTCACCCCGAATATTAGAAACAATATTATGGGGGTGGGTGAACACCCTCCACGATCTTAGAAGTAATATCATCCTCCCCCCCTCTGGATATTAGGAAAAATATCACAGGGGTGTTGTAAACCTCCTGCAATATTTGGAGTAATATCACCTTCCCCCTGCTTGGATATTAGAGACAATATTACAAAAGGGGTGTACACCCGCTGCAGTATTGGGGGTGATATCATCCTCTCCCCACCCTGGATATTAGAAACAATATCATAAGGGGGATGTACACCCACTGCAATATTAAAAGTCATATTATCTTCTACCCACCTAGATATTGAAAACAATGTCATGGTGGGGGTACACTCCCTGTGATATTGGGAGTAATGTCATCCTCTTCCTCCCTGGATATTAGGAGCAATATCACAAGGAGGGTGGACACTTCCTGTGATATTGGGAATAATATTCTCTCCTCTCTTTGATATTAGGAACAATATCACAGGGGAGGTATTCACCCCCTGCGATATGGGGTGTAGTGTCATAATCTCCCCCTGAATATTAAAAACAATATCAGAGAAGGGGTGTAGATGCCATGCGATATTGGGACTAACATCATCCTCTTCTTTTCTGGATAGTAGGAACGATATCACAGGGAAGATATACACCCACTGCGATACTGAGAGTAATATCATTCTTCCTGATCCCTGGATATTAGGAACACTATCACTTCGGAAGTGAACACCCCCTGCAATAATGAAAATTATATTATACTATCCTCCCCCTAAATATTAGGAACAATATTTCACAGGGGCTGTATACTTCCTGTGATATTAAGAGTAATATCATTCTCTTTCCCATGGATGTTATGTACAATATCACATGGGTGGTATACAGCCGCTGCGATATTGGGAGGAATATCTTCCTCTTTTCTCCTGGATATTAGGAACAATATCAAAGAAGAGGTGTACACCCACTGTGATATTGAAAGCAATATCATCCTCTCCCCATGTGGATATTAGTAATAATGCATCGGGGGTTGTACACCCCCTGCGATATTGGGAATAATATCAAACTCTCCCCAACTTGATATGAGGAACAATATCACAGTGCAGGTGTACACTTTCTGTGATATTGGGAATAATATCATCCTCTCCCTTCCTGAATATTATGAAAATATCACAAAGGGGTTGTCACCCCATGCAATATTGGGTGTAATTATCATCCTCTCCCCACCCTGGATATTACGAACCAGATCACAGGGGGATGTACACACTCCGCGATACGGGTGATATAGGGATGATGTCACCCCCACTCCTCCTGCATATTACAAACCAGATAACAGGGGGATGAACACTTTCTGCTTTATGGGGAGTAATATCACCCTCTTCCTTCCCGGATATTACGAACAATATCACAGCAGTGGTGTACCTCCCCTGCGATATTGGGAGTAATATCTTCCTCTTCCCCATTGAATATTAGGAACAATATCACAGGGGGATGTACACTCCCTGTGATATTGCAAGTAATATCATCCTCTCCGTTCCTGAATATTAGAAACAGCATCACAGAGGGAGTGTAACAACCCTGGAATATTGGAAGTAATATCATCCTCTCCTCCTTGGATATTAGAAACAATGTACGGTGTAGTGTAAACTCTCTGAGATATTTGGAGTAACATCCTCTCTTCTCCTGGATATTAAAAACTGTATTACTGGGGAAGTGTACACTTCCTGCAATATTGAGAGTAATATCATCCTCTCTCTTCTTGGATGTTAGAAACAATGTCACAGGGGAGGTCTTCACCCCTGTGATGTTGAGAGTAATATAATCTTCTCCCCACCTGGATATTAGGAACAATAGCACAGAGTGAGTATATACTCCCTGTGATATTGGGAGTAATATCATCCTCTCCCACCCCGGATATTAGGAACAATATCACCAGGGGGGCATGCAACCCCTGGAATATTGGGAATAATGTCGTTCTCTCCCACCCTAGATATTAAGAAAAATATCACAGGGTGGGTGTACACCCCACCCTGTGTATAAGAAACAATATCACAGGCACAGTTTACACTGCTTGTGATATTGGTAGTAATATCATCCTCTTTCCCCCTGTATGTTAGGAAAAATATCACAGGGGGGTGTATACTCCCTGTGAATTTGGAAGTAATACCATCCTTTACTTCACCTGGTTATTAGGAACAACATCATGGGGGTGTGCACATCCCTGTGATATTGGGAGTACTATCACTCTCTCCACCCCTGGATATTAGGAACAATATCATAGGGAAGGCGTATACCCCTTGCGTTATTGGGATCAATATTATCCTCTCCCCAGTTGGATATTAAAAACAATATTACAGGGGTGTGTAGATCCCCCCGTGATATTGGAAGCAATATTATCCTTTCTGTCCCTGGATATTAAAAATAATATTACAGACTCGGTGTACATCCCCTTCGGTATTGGGAGTAATAGCATTGTCTCCTCTTCTGGATATTAGAAACAATATAACACAGGGCGTGTACACTCCTAAGATGTTTGGAGTAATATTATCCTCTCCCCACCTGAATATTAGAAACAATACCACAGGGGGTGTGTATACTCCCTGCGATATTGGGAGTAATATCATCCTCTCCCCTATTAAATATTAGGAACAATATCACAGGTGAAGTGTACGGTCCGAGAGATATTGGGAGTAATGTCATCCTGACACTTCTGGATATTAGGAAAAATATCACATGGGGGATATGCCTCCCCTGCGATATTTAATGTAACAAAAGCCTTCCCCTCCTTGCATATTAAGAACAATATCTCAGAGAGAGTGAACACCCTTTGCGATATTGGGAGTAATATCATCCTCTCTCCCCTTGGATATTAGGAAGAATATCATGGGAGTGTACACCCCATGTGATACTGGGGGTAATATCATCCTCTCATGCTCCAGATATTAAGAAATATATCACAGAGGGGGTGTACACTTCCAGCGATATTGGAAGCAATATCATTTTCTCCCTCTTTGGATATTAGGAAAAAGTCTCAGGGGGGTTTATCGCTGCTGCAATATTGGAAGTAATATCATTTCCTGACTCCCCAGATATTAAAAACTGTATCACTAGGGTGTGTAAACCCCCTGCAATATTAACGTAATATAATTCTCTTTCCCCTTGGAAATTAAAAAAAATCACAGCGGGGTGTACACTTCCTGCGACGTTGGGTGTGATACTATCCTCTTTGCCCCTGGCTATTGCTAACAATATCACAGGGTGGGTGTACACCTCATGCAATATTGGGAGTAGTATTCCCTCCTCCGTAAATATTAGGCACAATATCACAGGGTGGGTGTACATTCCCTGCGATGTTGAAAGTAATATCATCCTCTCCCCCCAGAGATGAGGAACAAAATCACTGAGAGGGTGTACACTTTCTGTGAAACTGGGTGTAATGTCATCATCTGCCTCCACAGATATCAGGAATAATATGACAGGGGAGTTGTACACCCATGCGATATTGAGAGTAATATCATTTTCTTTCCCCCAGGATATTAGGAAGAATATTACAGGGGGGAGTGTACGCCCACTGAGATGTTTGGAGTAATATCATCCTCTACCTCCCAGGATATTAAAAACAATATCACAGGAGACCTGTACACCCCCTGAGAATTTGGAAATAATATCATCCTTTACCCCGCCTGAATATTAGGATATCACAAAGGGGGGATGTATGTCCCCATGATATTGGGAGTAATATCACTCTCTTCCCCCTGGATATTAGGGACAATATCACAGGCAAGGTATATACTCCTTGCGATATTGGGATGAGTATTATCATCTCTCTAGTTGGTTATTAGGAACAATATCACAGGGCAGGTGTTGACCTCCTGTGATATTGGGAGTAATAACATCCTTTCCACTCCTGGATATTAAAAACAGTATTACAGGAGGGGTACACCCCCTGGGGTATTGGAAGTAATATCATCCTCTCCCCTCTTGGATATTAGGAACAATATCACAGGTGGGGTGTCCAGTCCCTGCTATATTGGGAGTAATTTCATCCTGACCCCCCTGCATATTATTGGAAGTAATATCATCCTCTCCCCTCTTGGATATTAGGAACAATATCACACGAGGGATGTCCACCCCCTGCTACATTGAACGTAACAAAATCCTTCCCTTGCCTGCATATTAGAAACAATACCTCAAAGAGAGTGCACAGCCCCCTGCGATATTGGGAGTAATATCATCCTCTCTCTCCTTGGATATTAGAAACAATATTTCAGGGGTTGTACACCCCGTGCAATATTGGGAGTAATATCCTCTCAGGCTCTGGATACTAGGAGCAATATCAGAGGGGGTGTACACTTCCAGCGATATTAAGAGTAATATCATTTTCTTCCTCCTTGGATATTAGAAAAAAATCAGGGGATTGTACACCTACTGTGATATTGGGAGTAATATCACTTCCTGACCCCCCCCAGATAGTAGAAACTATATTACTGTGGGGGTGAACACTCCCTGCAATATTGAAAGTAATATCATTTTCTCCTTCTTTGGAAATTAAAAAAAAATTACAGAGGAGGTGTACACTTACAGCAATATTGCTGCACCCACCTAGATATTAGGAACAATATCACATGGGGGGGTGTATATCCTCTGCGATTTTGGAAGTAATAGCATCCTCTCCCACTCTGGACATTAGGAACAATATCACAGAAAAGGCATACACCTCCTGCAACACTGGGAGTAATATCCTCTCCCTCACGGATATTCGGAACATGATCACAGGAAGAGTGTACATCCCTGAGATATTGGAAGTAATATCATTCTCTCCCTTCCTGGATATTAGGAACAATATCACAGGTGGGGTGTACATTCCTTAAGATATTGAAAGTAATGTCATCCTGTCCCCCCCCCCCGGATATTAGGAACAATATTACAGAGGTGCTTACACCCCTTGCAATATTGAGAGTAATATCATTCTCTTTCTTTCTGAATATTTAAAGAAAATCCCTCGGGGGAGGTACACTCTCTGCGATATTGGGAATAATATCATCTCCCCACCGCTGGATATTAGGAACAATACCACAGGGCAGGTGTACACCCCTGCATTATTGAAAGTAATACTATCCTCTTTCACCCTAAATATTAGAAACAATATAACAGGGGTTGTGTACACCCCCTGTGATATTGGGAATACTATCAGCCTCTCCGCATTTACTATTAGGAACAATATCACGGTGGTGGTTGGGGGGGGTGTACACCATCTGCAATATTGGCAGTAATATCATCCTCTTCCCCCCTGGATATTAGTAACAATATCACAGGGAGGGTGTACATCTTCTGTGATATTGGGAGTTATATCAGCCTGACCCATTTGGATATTGGGAACAATATCACAGGAAGAATGTACATCCCCTGCGATTTTGGAAGTAATATTATCCTCTTTACCCTGGACATAAGGAAGAATATCACAGAAAATATGTACACCCTCTGCGATATTGGGGGTAATATCATCCTCTCCCTCATGGATATTTGAAACAATATCACAGAAGGGGTGTACACACCCTGAGATATTGGAAATAGTATCATTCTCTTTCTTCATGGATATTAGGAACAATATCATAGGAGGGATGTACACCCACTGTGATATTGAAAGTGATATCATCCTCTCTCAACGTGGATATTAGGAATAACATATCAGGTGGTTGCACACACACTGCAATATTGGAAATAATATCATACTCCTCCCACCTTGATATTAGGAACAATATCACAGGAGGGGTGTACACTTCCTGAAATATTGGAAATAATATTATTCTCTCCCTTAGTGGATATTATGAGCAATATCACAAAAGTGGTGTGCACCCCGTGTGATACTGGGTGTAATATCATCCTCTCCCCATCTCGCATACTATGAACCAGATCACAGGGGGGGTGTACACACCCTGTGATATGGGGAATAATATCACCCTCTGACCCCATGGATACTAAGAACAATATCACAGTGAGGGTGTACATCCCCTGCCATATTGGGAGTAATATAATCTTCCCCACTGAATATTAGTAACAATATCACAGGGGAATGTATACCCCCTGCGATATTACAAGTAATATTATCCTCTCTCTTCCTGAATATTGGGAACACTATCACAGAGGGGGTGCACCTCCCCTGTGATATTGGAAGTAATATCATCCTCTCCCCCCCCTGGATATTAAAAACAACATATGGGGGTGTGCACCCCTGGGATATTGGGAATAATATCATCCTCTTCCCCTTTCAGTATTAGAAACTATGCCACAGGAGAGATCTACACCTTCTGTGATATTGGGAGTAATATCATCCTCTCCCCCCCCGGATATTAGTAAGAATATCACAGAAGGTGTGTACATCCCCTGCGATTTTGGAAGTAATATCATCCTTTCCCACCCTGGATATTAGGAACAATATCACCAGGGGGTTGCACACCCTTTGTGACATTGGGAGTAATATCGTCTTCATCCCCCCTGGATATTAGGAACAATATCACAGAAGGGGTATACACCCCCTGCGATATTGAGAGTAATATCATCCTCTCCCTTCTGGATATTAGGAATAATATCACAGGTGAGGTGTACACGCCCTGGAGTATTGGGAGTCATGTCATTCTCTCCCTTTCTAAATATTATAAAAAATATCACAGAGTGAGAGTATATCCCCTGTGATTTTGGCAGTAATGTCTTCCTTTACCCGCCTGAATATACAAAAGAAAATCACAGGCGGATTTTACACTGCCAACGATATTGGGAGTAATGTCACCCTCTTTACCCCTGTATATTAGGAACAATATCACAGGGTGAGATATTGGAGTAATATCCTGTACCTGCCAGAATATTAGAAACGATATCACAGGAGGGGTGTACACCCCCTGCGAATTTGGGAGTAATATCATCCTTTATCCCACTGATATACTAGGAACAATATCACAGGTGGGGGAGGTGTATATCCCTGCGATATTGGGAGTAATATCACTTTCTCCCCTCCTGGATATTAGAAGAATGCCACAGGGAAGGTGTACACTTTTTGCAATATTGGGATCTGTATTAAACTCTCCCCAGTTGGATATTAGAAACAATATCACGGGGGAGGTGTGCCCCCACTGTGATATTGGGGGTAATATCATCCTTTCAACCCCTGGATGTTAAAAACAATATTAGAGTGGGTATACATATTCTTCTATATTGGGAGTAATATCATCTTCTCCCCTTCTGGATATTAGAAACAATATCATGCAAGGCGTGTATACCCCTAAGCTATTAGGAGTGATATCATCCTCTCCCAGCAGGAATATTAGAAACAATATCACAGGGGAGGTGTACACCCCCTGCAATATTGGAAGTAATATCATCCTGTCTCCCCTTGGATATTAGGAACAATATCACAGGTAGAGTGTACAGTCCTTGTAATATAGGGAGTAATGTCATGCTGACCCCCTGGATATTAGGAACAATATCACATGGGGGTTGTCCACCCCCTGCGATATTGAATGTAATGAAATTCTTCCCCTCCCTACATATTAGGAACAATATATCAGAGGGTGTGTATACCCCCTGCAATATTGTGAGTAATGTCATCCTCTCTTCCCTTGGATATAAGGAACAATATCACAGGGCTGTGTATGCTCCATGTGATGTTGCGGGTAATATACTCTCAGGCTCTAGATACTAGGAGCAATATCACAGAGAGGGTGTACACTTCCAGCGATATTGGGAGTAATATCATCCTCTTCCTCCTTAAATATTAGGAAAAAAATCACAGGGGGTTGTACACCTGCTGTGATATTAAGAGTAATATCATCATCTGACTCCCTGGATATTAGAACTATATTACTGAGGGGGTGTACACCCGCTGCGATGTTGGAAGTGGTATCATTCTCTCCTCTCTTGGAAAACAAAAAAATTTCAAGGTGGGAATATACACCCCCTGAGGTATTGAGAGTAATATCATCCTGCAGCCACCTGGATATTAGGAACAATATCACAGGGGAGGTGTACACCCCCGGTGATATTGAGTGTGATATTATTGTCTTACCCCTGGATATTAGAAACAATATCACAGGGGGAGTGTACATGCAATGCGATATTGAGAGTAATATTCTCTCTCCCCATGAATATTATGAACAATATCACAGGGAGGGCGTACACCCCTGCAATTCTGAAAGTAATATCCTCTCCGCCCTGGAGATGAGGAACAATATCACTGTGGGGGTGTACACTTCCTGTGAAATTGGGTATAATATGTTCTCCCACCCCTGAATATTAGTAACAATATC
Source organism: Piliocolobus tephrosceles (assembly GCF_002776525.5). Taxonomy (NCBI): domain Eukaryota; kingdom Metazoa; phylum Chordata; class Mammalia; order Primates; family Cercopithecidae; genus Piliocolobus; species Piliocolobus tephrosceles. The sequence goes on along the minus strand of NW_022322034.1, from coordinate 3,935 downwards.
ACAGGGGAGGTGTACAGTCTCCCTATGTGGTATTTGGAGTAATATCATTTTCTTTCCACACTATATTAAGAACAATATCAAAGAGGGGGGTGTACAGTCCTTCATATATATTGGGAGTAATATCCTATTCTCCTCCCCTGGATGTTAGGAACAATATCACAGAAGGGGCGTCTACCTAGTGCGATATTGGGAGTAATATCATCTTCTCTCAACTTGGATATTGGGAGCAGTATTACAGGAGGGGTGTACAACACTGTGATATTTTGAGAAATATCATTCTCTTCACACTTGGATATTAGAAACAATATCACAGGGGTTGTATGCCCCCTGTGATTTTGGGAATATCATCCTCTCCACCCATGAATATTAGAAAAATGTCACAGGGGGGTGTACACCGCCTGTGATATTAGGAGTAATATTATCCTCTCCACCTTTGAATATTATGAAAAATATTACAGAAGGATGTGCATCCCCTATGATACTGGGAGTAATCTCACCTTCTCCCCCACTGGAAATTAAGAACAATATCATGGAAGGGGTGTACACCCCCTGACATATTGGGAGTCATATCATTGTCTCTCCTTCTAAATATTAAAAACAATGTTACAGGGGAGTTTACACCCTCTCCAATATTGGGAGTGATATCCTCTTCTGCCTGGACATTAGGAACCATATTACAGGGGGTTTGTACATTCCCTGTGATATGAGAAGCAATATTATCCTCTCACCCCTGAATATTAGGAACGATATCACGGGGGTGGGGGGGTACATCTCCTTGATATTGAGAGTAATATCATCCTCTCCCATCCTTGATATTAGGAGCAATATCACGGAACAGTGTATGCCCCTGCAATATTGAGAGTAATATCCTCCTCTTCCTCCCTGAATATTAGGAAAAACATCATGGGGGGTGTACACCCCCTGTAATATTGGGAGTAATATCATATTCTCCCCCTTTGGATGTTAGAAACAATATAACAGGACTGGTGTACACCCCCTGTATTATTGAAAGTAATATCCTCTTTCCGCCTAAATATTAGGAACAATATCACAGGGGTATTGTACACCCGCTGCGATACTGGGAATACTATCGGTCTCTCCATGTTTGGATATTAGGAACAATGTCACATTGTGGGTGTACACCTTCAGCGATATTGGCAGCAACCCACCTCTGGATATTAAGAACAATATCACAGGGTGGGTGAACACCTTCTGTGATATTGGGAGCAATATCAGCCTGACCCATTTGGATATTAGGAACGATATCACAGGAGGGGTGTACGTCCTTCAGCGATATTGGCAGTAATATAATCCTCTCTACCCCTGGATATTAAGAACAATATCCCAGGGTGGGTGAACACCTTCTGTTACATTGGGAGTAATACCAGCCTGACCCATTTGGATATTAGGAATGATATCACAGGAGGGGTGTATATCCCCTGCAATTTTGGAAGTAATATCATCCTCTCTCCCCTGAACATTAGAAACAATATCACAGGAAAAGTGTACACTACCTGCGATATTGGGAGTACTACCATCCTTTCCCTTATAGATATTTGGAACAATATCACAGGAGTGGCATACACCCCCTGAGATATTGGAAGTATTATTTTTGTCCTTCCTGGATATTAAGAACAATATCACATGTGGGGTGTACAGTCCCTGCGATATTGGGAGTAATGTCATCCTGTACCCCCTAGATATTAGAAGCAATATAACAAGGGAAGTATCCAACCTCTGTGATATTGGATGTAACAAACCCTCTCCTCCCTGGCATATTAGGAACAATATCTCAGAGAGGTGTATAACCCCTGCGATATTAGGAGTAATATCATTCTATCCACCCTTGGATATTAGGAACAATATCATGGGGCAAGGTGTACATCCCCGGCAATATTGAAAGTAATATCATCCTCTTGCATTCTGGATACTAGGAACAATATAACAAAAGGAGGAGTGTATACCCTTAGCGATGTTGGGAGCAAAATCATCCTCCAATTCCCTGGATATTAGAAATTACATCACTGGGGAGTGTACACCACCTGCGATTTTGTGAGTAATATTATCCTCTGCTCCATGGATGTTAGAAACAATATCACAGCAGAAGTATACACCCCTTCATATACTGGGAATAATATACTCTATACCCCTCAAAATTAGAAACAATATCACAGGGGGGATTTACACCCCTGGTGATAATTGATGTAATATTATCCTCTCACCTCCTGGATATTAGTAACCACATCACGGGGTGGGTGTACACTTCATGTGATATTGGAAGTAATATTCTATTTCTCTGTGGATACGAGAAACAATATCACAGGATTGGTGTACAACCCCTGTGATATGGGGAGAAATATCACCCTCTCCCCCTGTGGATATTAGGAACCATATCACAGGGAAGGTGTACACCCCCCTGTGATATGGGGAGTAATATATCCCTCTCCATCCCATGGATATTAGGAACCATATCACTGGGGGGTATACACCCCCTGCTATATGGGGAATAACATCAACCTCTCCCCCCGTGAATATTAGGAACCATACCACAGGGGTGTGCACAACCCTCGCAATTTGAGGAGTAATGTCACCCTGTCTGCCCCATGGATATTAGGAACCATATCACAGGGTTGTGTACACCCCCACGATAGGGAATGTAATTTCACCCTCTCCCTCCTGTGGACATTACGAACTATATCAAGGAGGAATGTACACACCCCGTGATAATGGGAGTAATATCACCCTCTCCCCACCGTGGATATTATGAACCATATCATAGGGAAGTGTACACCCCCCCGCGATAGTAGGAGTAATATCACCATCTCCCCGCCCGTGGATATTACGAACCGTATCACAGGGGAGTGTACACCCACGTGATAGGGGGAGTAAAGTCAACCTCTCCCCCACTCCCGGATATTATGAACCATATCATAGGGGAGTGTACACCTCCGTCGATAGTGGGAGTAATATCACCCTCCCCTCACCGTGGATATTATGAACTGTATCACAGGGAAGGTGTACACCCCCTGCGATATGGGGAGTAATATCACCCTCTTCCTCTTCCGCCCTGGATATTAGTAACAATATCACATGGGGGGTGTACACCCCCCTGCCATATTGTGAATAAAATCAGTCTCCCTTTGTTTGTATATAAGGAAAAATATCAGCACAAGGTGTACAGCCCCTGCTACAGTGGAAGTAATATCATGCTCTTTTACCATAGGAACAATTAGGAACAATACCATATTAGGAACAATATCACAGGGGAAGGTGTACACCCTATGATATATTGAAAGTAATATCATCCTTTCCCCTTCTGGATATTAGAAACAATATCACAGGGAGGGGTGTACACCCACTGCAATATTGGGGGTAATATCATCCTCTCCCCTCCGGATATTAGGAACAATACCACAGTGGATGTGTACTCCTTATGTGATATTGAGAGTAATATAGTCCTTTCCCTCACTAAATATTATAAACAACATCACAGGGGGGTGTGTACACCCTATGCAATATTGAGAGTAATATTATCTTCTCATCCCCTGGGTTTAGAAACAATGTTACATAGGGGGTATACACCTGATGTGATATTGGGAATGATATCATCCTTTCCCCGCCTTGACACTAGGAACAGTATCACAGTGGGGGTGTAAACACCCTGTGATATTGAGAGTAATATCATCCTCTCCCTCCCGGATATCAAAAACAATATCACAGAAGGGGTGTACACTCCTACGATATTGGGAGTAATATCATCCTCTGCCTCCGGATATTAAAAACAATATCACAGTGGGGGTGTACATTCCCTGCAATATTGGGAGTAATATCATATGTTCCCTCACTAAATATTGGGAACAATATCACAGAAGGTCTAATATCATCCTCTTCCCTTCTAGATATGAAGAAGAATATCACAGGAGAAGTGTACACCC